>NC_135823.1:69798088-70098088 GCF_964213995.1 Mustelus asterias
CAAATGGCAGAGAAGCTGAAGTCAGCGGGTAAGCTGTGACAGATGAAGATGTGGGGGGGGAGGGGGGGAAGATAGATGGGAGAGAGTAAAATTGGGAAAAGAGAAGCAAAAGGGATAAAATAGGGGGGAAATCGTGGGGGAAAAGAAAAATAAAGAATAAAAGGTAGAGGACAGTTAAAAAAGTAGAATGAAAACAAAGGGGTCAAGGTGGGGTAGAGCTAATCATCTGAAGTTATTGAATTCAATGTTACCCTACATATAAATATCTCCCACTTTCTATGCCTTTTAGCTTTGACAAAGGGCTCATCTGGGCTCGAAACGTCGGCTCTTTTCTCTCCTTACAGATACTGCCAGACTGCTGAGATTTTCCAGCATTTTCTCTTTTGGTTTCAGATTCCAGCATCTGCAGTAATTTGCTTTTATCCATTATGTTAAAGACACTTGTATAATTGCAAGTTGTTTTCTCTATAACTTTTCACATCTCTATGACTTTGGGAAATCGTTTTAATCTCTAGTTTCACCTGAAATTATTTTAATTTTTTATATGTTTCTTAACTGACCATCTTAAACCCCTGATAGCCATGTGTTACAAAGGGTTGGGTCTTGTCCCATTTTGACCAATAGGGTTGGCCTTGCTAAGCAGTTAAATAATGAGATTGGGGCGGCACGGTAGCACAGTGGTTAGCACTGCTGCTTCACAGCTCCAGGGACCTGGGTTCGATTCCCGGCTTGGGTCACTGTCTGTGTGGAGTTTGCACGTTCTCCTCGTGTCTGCGTGGGTTTCCTCCGGGTGCCCCGGTTTCCTCCCACATTCCAAATGTGCGGATTAGGTTGATTGGCCATGCTAAATTGACCCTTAGTATCCTGAGATGCGTAGGTTAGAGGGATTAGCGGGTAAATATGTAGGGATATGGGGGTAGGGCCTGGGTGGGATTGTGGTCGGTGCAGACTCGATGGGCCAAATGGCCTCTTTCTGCACTAGGGTTTCTGAGATGTATCAAGATCTTTAATGTTTATTTACTATAAAATTGAGATTTGTTTATTTTTGATGAAATGTGTAATATGTGCGCACGATGAAATACTTAGATTTCAGGAATGTTATATTTTGTAAATAATCATGTAACGATCATAAGACATGTGGGTGGCACAGTGGTTAACACTGCTGCCTCACAGCACCAGAGACCCGGGTTCAATTCCGGCCTCGAGTCACTGTCTGTGTGGAGCTTGCACATTTTTCCTGTGTCTGCGTGGGTTTCCTTTGGGTGCTCCGGTTTCTTCCCACGCTCCAAAGACATGCGGTTGATTGGCCACGCTAAATTGACCCTAGTGTCAGGGGATTACCAGGGTAAATAAATGGGGTTAGGGGGATAGGGCCTGGGTGGGATTGTAGTGGGTGTAGAATCGATGGACCAAATGGCCTCCTCCTGCACTGTATGGATTCTATGTCCACTTTATTTGAATTGTAGTAGTGGTTAAATAATGTTAGGTCTTTACTATTTGGGTTTGGCAAGGAATGGTTTCCAGTGAAACTATAAATATGAAGCACAAGACTCGGATTCGGGAATACAAATAACCTGCAACATGATTGTAGATGGACAGTTCGTTGTCATTTTTCTCTCCCGGGATTTGAGATTGTTGTATGTAGGAGGCAATTGCTGGTTGTTCTGATGAAATGTTTACCCATGAAGATAACTGTGTGTAGATAGGATTCATTGTGCAGATAAGCAATGTAGCAACTACCAACAAGCTAAAGATGGAGAAAGTAGAGCTCGTATGGGCGGCAAGGTGGTACAGTGGTTAGCACTGCTGCCTCACAGCGGCAGGGGCCTGCATTCGACTCCCAGCTTGGGTCGGTGTCTGTGTGGAGTTTGCACATTCTCCCCATTTCTGCATGGGTTTACTCTGGGTGCTCCCGTTTCCTCCCACAGTCCGAAAGACGTGCAGGTTAGGTGGATTGTACTAAATTTTTGTACTGAATTAGGTTATTGTGCCATTTTTTTAAGTGAATATCTGAGCCATCAAGCCATAACTAAAATTGAATATAAATAAATGTCATCAGCCTACATTAGTCTGTTTCGGAACAGTCTATTGAAACACTATCTTTGTAGTATCTCCGGGCAGGCTGCGTGTGAATGATTTTTAATACATTATGCAGTAGGTGAATTAAAAATAAAAAATGCATTAAAAGAAAAAAGGCATGCATCCTGGGAACTGGGCCGATGCTCTGTGGTTATGAATGGTTTGCTGGATAGTGTCGGGGTCATTTTGTGAGGCTTAAATGCCAAAGCAGATCTTTCATGGACTGGGCGTGGGTCAGGGAATTGGAGCAAGTGTTAACATCAATTCAGGTCCACACATCACAAGACTCCACTTTGAGCTCCTGAAACATCATCCCTTATATAGCTGTGTCAGTTTTCAGAGATCATAGCAATTCAGTACTGGAAACATGAGGCTGATGGTCCTCTAGGGTGGCACGGTGGCACAGTGGTCAGCACTGCTGCCTCACAGCGACACGGTGGCACAGTGGTTAGCACTGCTGCCTCACAGCGCCAGGGACCCGCATTTGATTCCTGGCTTGGGTCACTGTCTGTGTGGAGTCTGCACGTTCTCCCCATGTCTGCGTGGGTTTCCTCCGGGTGCTCCATTTTCCTCCCACAGTCTGAAAGCTCGTGATTCCAAATAAACCTGTTGGACTTTAACCTAGTGTTGTGAGACTTCTAACTGTGCCCACCCCAGTTCAACGCCGGCATTTCCACATCAGTCCTGAATAAAGGAATACGTATTTTTTTCAAAACAAATTGTTCCCTTAACGCAACCTGTCAAACTAGAAGAGTCGGGTCTGAAGGGCACACTGCGACTGTCTGTTTGGGGTAGTCATGATGCATCAGTAGCTGAGTCTTTGTTATAATCCTTTTGCAACAAACTTGTTCATATCTCCAGTGGAAGATCTGTTATAATTGGAGGAATTGTATTCTAGATGGGTACATTTCTTGAAATACGTGACTGTACTTTAATTGCAAAACGTTTGTGATGTGCTGTTATGCATAGTGAAACAAAAAGGCATCTGATATTGGTGAAGTTCCCCTCTGTCCCCCTCCACTTGGGAATTTTCACCATGTGAGCAATTGATGGTCACATGAATTTAAAAAGTTCAACAGACTTTCTATAATTGAGTCCTTCGAGGTTGTGATGATTTAAAGTTTGCAAATGGCTTTTGGCTAACAAGACTTTTGGCATGCTGGCCTTCATCAGTCAGCGCATTGAGTATAGAAGTTGGGAAGTTATGTTGCAGTTGTACAGGATGTTGGTGAGGCCGCACCCGGAGTATTGTGTTCAGTTTTGGTCGCCTTGCTATAGGAAAAATATTACTAAACTGGAGAGAGTGCAGAAGAGATTTACAATGATGTTGCCAGGACTCAAGGGACTGATTTAAAGGGAGAGATTGGACAGGCTAGGACTTTCTTCTTTGGAGTGTCGGAGACTGAGGGGTGATCTTATAGAGGTGTATAAGATCATGAGAAGCATGGATAGGATGAATTCACTGTGTTTTTCCAAGGGTTGGGGAATTGAGAACTAGAGGGCATAGGTTTATATTAAGAGGGGAAAGAATTAATGGGAACCTGAGGAGCAACTTTTTTTTTTACAGAGGGTGGTATGTATCTGGAATGAGCTGTCGGAGGAAGTGGTTGAGGCAGGGACATTTAAAAGGCATTTGGACAGATACGTGGACAGGAAAGGTTTAGAGGGATATGGACCAAATGCAGGCAAATGGGGTTAGCTTAGATGGGCATTTTGGTTGGCATGGACCAGTTTGGGCTAAAGGGCCTGTCTCTGCCGTAGATTCTATGAAGAGTAAGTGAGCTTTGCTATGCTTTGGAATGGAATGAGGGGGTGGGGGTGAGTTAATAGGTTGTGATGAACAAAGCATCGTAGCTGTGAGGGACAGCTCGGTGGATAGGATATTAGGATGTAGATAGGCTGGAAAATTGGGCGGGGATCCTGGATTCAGGATTCAATCCTGGACCGGGGAGCGGCGCGGGCTTGGAGGGCCGAAGGGCCTGTTCCTGTGCTGTATTGTTCTTTGTTCTTTGTTCTTTGTTCTTTGTTCTTTGTTCTTTGTTCTTTGTTCTTTGTCTGTATAGCGCGCAAGAAACAATACTTTTCGCTGTATAATATATGTGACAAATCAAAATCAAAGCTGTATTGTGAGTCCAACTGATAACCTTAAAGTGTTGGGGTATAGGGAGGGGTGGAGTTAGCAAAGAAAGCATGTTGTCATATGTACAGTTGTTGAGAAGTCTTTGGACTTGATATATTACTTAGAAATATTGAATTGCAAGGGGCATGTCAACCTATGGTCCTTTCTTTGGTTCTGGAGACTGGGCCAACCCACTGACGTTACCAACCATGAGATCCTGGTACCTTGCGGGTAATTGTAACAAAGCCAGGCATTGAACCTTCGCGGGGAGGGCAATAGTTTTAGCAGCACGTATCCCAAGTAGCTGCGCTGTCCTCGAGGTGTGATCTGACTTGTGCTTGGTACGACATTTCCTTCACTGTAGTTGAACAGGGGATTGAAATTCTCTCTCATGAACCCAAGCACCTTTGATGCCTGGGCTGCTACTTGTTGACTTTATATACTCCATTTTGGATGTGGATTCTTTTGTAACTATAAAGATGGGGGAATCATGCATTGTGGAATTGGTCATTGATGGGCATCGATTATGACTGGTTTGCGTGCTGTTGCATTTCTCTACGTTGAATTTCATTCCCATATATTGGCGCGTTTTGATGAGTTTATTTAGGTCTTCCTGGGGGATAATGTCCCCTGCTGCTTCAGTAATGGTTCTGTAGACCAGGCAGTCATCTGCAAAGAGTCTGATCTGGCCAGGGGTGGCATGGTGGCACAGTGGTTAGCACTGCTGCCCCACAGCGACACGGTGACACAGTGGTTAGCACTGCTGCCTCACAGCACCAGAGACCCGGGTTCGATTCCCGGCTTGGGTCATTGTTTGTGTAGAGTTTGCACATTCTCCCTGTGTCTGCTTGGGTTTCCTCCGGGTGCTCCGGTTTCCTCTCTCAGCCTGAAAGACATGCTGATTAGGTGCATTGGCCATGCTAAATTCTCCCTCCGTGTACCCGAACAGGCGCCGGAGTGTGGCGACAAGGGGATTTTCACAGTAACTTCATTGCAGTGTTAATGTAAACCTTATTTGTGACACTAATAAATAAACTTTAAACTTTAACTTTATTCATAACGAGAAGGATGGTAAGGATGTGTTGTGATTCTGTTGATCTGGCTTTACTAAGGCTGTGTTGCTTATCAATAAGAATACCTTACCCTTCGCGATATCTCATTCACTGACTATCAGTGATATTTTCTAGTCATTTACAGCAAGCACGAGTGAGAGAAATAGGTTGGTAGTCTGCTGGATCAGTGGGTGGGTGGGGCAGGGGGGGTTGGGGTGGAGGGGGTGTCCTTGTGAATTGGAGATACATTAGCTCATTGCCAGTTGACAAGTAAATGTCCTGTGTTCACAGATTGTTGAAAAATGTACTGTAACATGGTGCATGCTCACTTGCCACAGTCTTAACTGTACCACTCCCTTCAGGACCACAGCCTATAAATGGATTGTCTTTAAGAGAGAGAGAGATAGATAAGGGGATCAGGGGTTATGGGGAAAAGACAGGAGAATGGGGATGAGAAAAACATCATCCATGATTGAATGGCAGAGCAGACTCAATGGGCTGAGTGGTCTAATTCTGCTCCTATGTCTTCTGGTCTTATGGATCATTGGAAGAGTTTCTCAACACCTTTTGTTGTAATTATGGGGTGGAATTCTCCCAACCAGCCCACGGCAGGTTTGGTGACAGCTGGGAGTGGTGGCAGTCAAATAATTGGAACCCCATCAGCATAACATCACACTGGAATTCTCCCAGTGGCAGGTTGCTCTCCCTATTGGTAAGTGATGCAAAACAATATTTGCATCTTATGAATGCTCATTAAAACTGCTGCTCACTGGCATCCTATCAGGCCTTCCAATATTGCGCCACATCAGGAAATTGCATTGGCATCAACCCCGATTACTGATGAGTGATGTGCACAAGGCTGTCCTCACTTCACCAGAGACTCCAGGGTGAGTGCAACAACTTTCTGCCATAATGCTGCGCTGCTCCTGATGCACTGTTCACCACTCAGTCATAGAGGTTTACAGCATGGAAACAGGCCCTTCGGCCCAACTTGTCCATTCCACCCCTTTTTTTAACCCCTAAGCTAGTCCCAATTGCCTGTGTTTGGCCCATATCCCTCTATACCCATCTTACCCATGTAACTGTCTAAACGCTTTTTAAAAGACAAAATTGTACCCGCCTCCACTACTACCTCTGGTAGCTTGTTCCAGACACTCACCACCCTGTGTGTGAAAAAATTGCCCCTCTGGATCCTTTTGTATCTCTCCACTCTCACCTTAAACCTATGCCCTCTATTTTAGACTCCCCTACCTTTGGGAAAAGATATTGACTATCTCGTTGATCTACGCCCCTCATTATTTTATAGACCTCTATAAGATCACCCTAAGTCTGCTATGCTCCAGAGAAAAAAGTCCCAGTCTATCCAGCCCCTCCTTATAACTCAAACCACCAAGTCCTGGTAGCATCCTAGTAAATCTTTTCTGCACTCTTTCTAGTTTAATAATATCCTTTCTATAATAGGGTGACCAGAACTGTACACAGTATTCCAAGTGTGGCCTTACCAATGTCTTGTACAACTTCAGCAAGACGTCCCAACTCCTGCATTCAATGTTCTGACCAATGAAACCAAGCATGCTGAATGCCTTCTTCACCACTCTGTCCAACTGTGACTCCACTTTCAAGGAGCTATGAATCTGTACCCCTAGATCTCTTTGTTCTATGACTCTCCCCAACGCCCTACCATTAACTGAGTAAGTCCTGCCCTGGTTCGATCGACCAAAATCACTCGCATTTATCTGAATTAAACTCCATCTGCCATTCGTCAGCCCACTGGCCCAATTGATCAATATCCCACAGACCGGTTCCTGCCTCCATCTCCGTGTCGAGGTGGTCTTCATGGACCGCCCCGTACAGCTGGACTCATGGACCCTCCTGTGTCACTGAGTTGTGTCAGTATTGTTTCTGGAGTTGGAGAGTACTGGGGTCTCCTTTCCCCTGGTGCCACACACCACTGTCTATGTGGACAACACTGCCCTATGGGACTCCTGCTGCCAACGCCGGGGGGGGGGAAGAGAGATGGCAGTGGCCTAATGAAGGCAAGGAGGGCAGACCATGGGGTAGTGAATGTTCACGGCATGATGGCATGCAGAGGGACAGGGAGGTGGGTGAAGGAGATGAACATTGGAAGGCAGAGGTAAGCCCGAGGGGAGGGAAGCTGGGCCCCAGCAAGGCTGCGTGAAAAACTCTCAAACAAGGGGGTCAAAGGGATACCACATTTTTAACTGGAATTGGATGAGTGGAGACTCCAGAGGCGGTGGATAGAGGTCCAAGTGGGACAGGTGTACTCGCAGGTGATGGGAGCAGCAGGGGGAGGTGATTGAATTAACGAACAAACCTCTTCTTGAGGTTGCTAGCTTTTTCCCTCCTGGATTGCTGAGATCCTGCATGGTCTGGTGAAGGCAGGTGGGCTGGAGAGAGAGAGAGACGAGTGTGCTGGGCTGGTTTTTAGATATGGTGCTGGGATCTTCAAACCAGTTGGCTGAGACTGGTGGACGAATTAGTTGCCGGCAGCCAGGAGAGCCAAAGAGGAACTCGCTGGTGCGTAATTAATGAGTTTCCAAGTGCAAAAATTGCGCTATTCTAGTTGGCAGGACCGGAACTTCTGGAGCCACCCACCACCACACTTCGTCTCAAACTGGGAGAATTCCACCCATGATATCAGGCATATTTTTGTAAAGCTTCCCTTGTACTGCAGGTTCGTGCTCTGGTGGTCAGATTTCTTCCCTGAAGACACTCTGGGACTGCGAGCTTAGATCTTCAGCTTTTCCCTTGCTTGGTCTGTCTTGTGTGTTTCACATACTTTGTCTTTTTATGATAAGCTGGATATTTTAAACACTTTGCCAAATTCAGGATTACAGCATTCCACTTTTAATAAGCTTAAATCCATAAACCGTTTGAAGTAGATTCATTGTTAGACACCAGATTCAGTGGTCATATCTAAGCTATGATTACAGGTTTAATATTTTAAATATGTTCTGTTGCGCTGTGGCTTTGTGTTGTGAGAAAAAGCATGGAATGCAGAGAGAGATCTGGACACCGTTAAACAACAGTTAGTCCAAAATAAAAACTGTCAACAAAGCACGATCTGTGTGAGAGAAACTGAGTTAACATTTCAGGTTGATGACTTTTCAGCAGAACTGATGAAAAAGGCTTTGATGAAATGGGTTCTTAGCAAGTACAGAGGCAGGGGGATAGTGGTGGAGGATACACAAGTGCAGGTCAGTAATTGGGTACAAGGTAGAACATTGAAAAACTACAGCACAAACAGGCCCTTGGGCCCGCAAGTTGTGCCGGTCATGTCCCTACCTACCTAGGTAAGAGTGATTAAATGACAAAAGGTGCGAGGGGGAGAGAGAGGGTGTTTTGATAAATAAGTTAAAAAAAAAATAGATCCAGGAGAGGTGTGAATGGCAAAAACAGAATCATCACGAACAACAAAAGGGAGCAGAAGTTATAATCTAAAATTGTTGAGTTCAGTCTCGACTCTGGAAGGCTGTAGAGCAATAGGTCGAGAGAGATGAGGTAATGCTGTTCAAGCTGGCATTGAGCTTCATTGGAACAGTGGAGGAGGCGGAGTACAGAAATGGGAAAGGGAAGCAAGATGTCAGGTGGTGGCCACCTATTTTGGAGCGCTGGGTGGGGATCAAGATTGTGAAGTGAACTGCAAGTGTTCCGCAAAGTGGTCACCCAATCTGCATTTGGTATCCCCAATGTAGAGACTATGGGGCGGCATGGTGGCACAGTGGTTAGCACTGCTGCCCCTCAGCTCCAGGGACCTGGGTTCGATTCCCGGCTTGGGTCACTGTCTGTGTGGAGTTTGCACATTCTCTCCTCGTGTCTGCGTGGGTTTCCTCCGGGTGCTTCGGTTTCCTCCCACAGTCCAAACATGTGCGGGTTAGGTTGATTGGCCATGCTAAAAATTGCTCCTTAGTGTCCTGAGATGCGTAGGTTAGAGGGATTAGCGGGCAAATATGTAGGGATGTGGGGGTAGGGCCTGGGTGGGATTGTGGTCGGTGCAGACTCAATGGGCCAAGTGGCCTCTTTCTGCACTGTAGGGTTTCTATGATTTCTATGAAAACTTGATCTTGAGATTGCTGGGCTGCTGCTGCTTACGGGCATTGAGCTTTAGTAATTAATGATATGTCCTTCCCTCCCTCCCATCGCTCATTCCCCTCCATCAACCCCTCCGTTTACAAAAAGACGACGAGAACCATTTTGTTCAATTAAAAAAAAAGTTTAATTGACTGTTGTGTGAAACTGATATATTTTATTGCAAGAAATTTAGAAAAGTTGAAGTAGTTATTAGATGAAATGTTATCCTGCAGCTGCTAATGTTAAATGTCAACATTGTATCAGATACCATTAACTAGGTTAATAAATGTTTACATTAAAGTTTACAAAATTCTTAAATTTATTGAAACATCAGAACACAATACAATTTGAAATTCTACAGATGTCTCATTGAGACATCAAAACACAACATTTAAATAGGAAACAATTAGAACTGAATAACATTATTGAAGAAGACATATACCATTGATAAATACAAATAAAAAAACAGATGTTACATCTTACAATAAGTCATTATAGCTGCACAGAACAGCTTAAAAAAGGAGCATGCAATAGGAGGAGGGAGTGGTAAAGGTAGCAGTGTTGGAGGGATGGGAGAGGAACCCTAATTCCTCCTGCCTTACCCCTGGACCCTTCTCCACCCAAGTGACATAATCGCCTGCATCCCTGATGGCATTGCATCTTTCGCAGCAGCAACTGGAACATGTTGAGTTACATAATAATATGATGCAGGTTTAAACAGTATTTTCACAAGAGTCCAGTAATAAATATTAAGTGATAATTATTCCCATAAAGATAACATTTGAAGTAACATCAAGGGAAAGAACAAAAAAAACCAGTTAAAATACCTTTATAACAGTTGTCAGACTTATTGCTTCCTCTATATGGCAAATGGAGTATAACGTTGAGAAATGCGAGGTTATACACTTTGGAGGAAATAATAACAAATGGGATTATTATCTCAATGGAAACAAATTAAAACATGCTACCGTGCAAAGGGACCTGGGGGTCCTTGTGCATGAGACGCAAAAGCCCAGTCTGCAGGTACAACAGGTGATCAAGAAGGCAAATGGGCTGTTGGCCTATATTGCGAAGGGGATAGAATATAAAAGCAGGGATGTCTTGATGCACCTGTACAGGGCACTGGTGAGGCCGCAGCTGGAATACTGTGTGCAGTATTGGTCCCCTTATATGAGGAAGGATGTATTGGCATTGGAGGGAGTGCAGAGAAGGTTCACCAGGTTGATACCGGAGATGAGGGGTTTGGATTATGAGGAGAGGCTGAGGAGATTGGGTTTGTACTCGTTGGAGTTTAGAAGGATGAGGGGGGATCTTATGGAGACTTATAAGATAATGCGGGGGCTGGATAGGGTGGAGGCGGAGAGATTCTTTCCACTTAGTAAGGAAGTTAAAACTAGAGGACACAGCCTCAAAATAAAGGGGGGTCGGTTTAAGACGGAGTTGAGGAGGAACTTCTTCTCCCAGAGGGTGGTGAATCTCTGGAATTCTCTGCCCACTGAGGTGGTGGAGGCTACCTCGCTGAATATGTTTAAAGCGTGGATGGATGGATTCCTGATCGGTAAGGGAATTAAGGGTTATGGGGATCGGGCGGGTAAGTGGTACTGATCCACGTCAGATCAGCCATGATCTTATTGAATGGCGGGGCAGGCTCGAGGGGCTAGATGGCCTACTCCTGCTCCTATTTCTTATGTTCTTATGTATTGCTGCTATTTAAATCTCTGTCTTCAATGGGCATTCTGTTTGTTCCCTCGTCACAAGGGGTCATGGTTACTCAGAAACTGTGCCCCACTTTGCCCTGTGCAAACTGTCCCAAAGCAGACCCGAGGCTGCTGGTGGTAATGGAAATTTCTTTGCGTTCTTTGAACGCAGTTAGGTATATAATTTTTTCTCTTGGTATGAGTGGGCCATGGTTTCCCACCGATAAACAGAAGTTATGGGTCTTGGGGAGGACTGCAGGCGGGGAGCAGAGTTTGGGGTGGGTCAGTGCTATAGTCAACCAGAAGCTCAAAGTGGTTTTAATTCTTCTTATCTTTTCTGGATAACTATTACACAGTCTGAACTATTCGAAGTTTGCAATTTAAATTGAATTATCAGAGGTACCCAGGGCAGGACAATTGCCCATCTGCAGTTTGATTTGATTCATTATTGTCACATGTATTGGTATACAGTGGAAAGTATTGTTTCTTGCGCACTATACAGACAAAGCATACCGTTCATAGAGAAGGAAAGGAGATGGTACAGAATGCAGTGTTACAACCATAGCTAGGCTGTAGAGAAAGATCAACTTAATATAAGGTAGGTCCATTCAAAAGTCTGATGGCAGCAGGGAAGAAGTTGTTCTTGAGTCGGTTGGTACGCGATCTCAGACTTTTGTATCTTTTTCCCGATGGAAGAAGGTGGAAGAGAGTTCCGGGGTGTGTGGGGTCCTTGATTATGCTGGCTGCTTTGCCGAGGCAGTGGGAGTGTGGACAGAGGCAGTGGATGGGAGGCTGGTTTGCGTGATGGACTGAGCTTCATTCACGACTCTTTGTAGTTTCTTGCGGTCTTGGGCAGAGCAGGAGCCCATACCAAGCTGTGATACAACCAGAAAGAATGCTTTCTATGGTGCATCTGTAAAAATTGGAGAGAGTTGTAGCGGACTTGCCAAATTTCCTTAGCCTTCTGAGAGAGTAGAGGCGTTGGTGGGCTTTCTTGACTATAGTGTCGGCATGGGAGGGACCAGGACAGGTTGTTGGTGATCTGGACACCAAGCTCTTGACCATTTCCACTTCATACCCGTTGATGTAGACAGGAGCATGTCCTCCACTGTGCTTCCTGAAGTCGCTGACTGCAGGGGTTTTTTCAGAGGCTAAGTATTGAGTTTAACTTTAGCTAATACAAAGACTCGCGACTGCAGCATCCTGGTGAAAGACGTTTCTTTATTGACCAATGTAGGCTGGGCGGTCCAACACTTCTCTGAAGTTACATCACAGTGACAGTACAATTATACATCTTCCAAAATAAATTTTACCCGCCTTCTGCCTCATCATGATCCAATCATCACTAGTAAAGTTGGGTGCATAAACGCTTAATCAGCATTACTCAGCAGTTGAGTGGCAAATCAATAATGACAGAGTTCCTTAACAAATGAGTGACAAATGTTATACAGGTAGTCAGTCGTGTGTTTCACTGTAAACTAGCATCAGTAGGTACTGGACATAAACTATCATGGTGACCAGTCTATTAAATGACTCAAGTCTAGATATGTGATTAAGGATGTTTAAATGTTCCATCCTTGCTACCAGTGTGGTTTGGCCAAACTCTTTCCTTCCCTGATGGGTATAAATTCTGGAGTATTGAGTCAATGAAATCCCTTTGTGGTGGGGTTATCTGATTCACCTTGAATTTACTGTCAGTAGCTTGTACTGATACGAATACACCTTCCAACTCTCAAGTAAATGTTCTTACATAATATGGGAAATAAAAAATCAAAACTAAAACTGCTATTTCTACCAAAGACAAAGAAACCATTCACTTTGCAACACTCAGTAGCTGAATTCAAGGACATTCTCAGGCAATGTAAGAAACATTTTCCTTATGAATGTTGAGGGCAACTATTTGGGACATTGACCCCAGTCCCCAGAAAAGTCTATACTGCTGGAAGAACCGACTTTGAGGGGAGTACAGGAACAGAGGGACCTCGGGGTTCAAGTGCATTATTCTGTGAAGGTGGTCAGGCAGGTTAGCACAGTTCAGAAGGCTTATAGGACTCCATAGAACCATAGAAAATTACAGTTCAGAAACAGGCCTTTTGGCCCTTCTTGTCTGTGCCGAACCATTTTATGCCTAGTCCCACTGACCTGCACTTGGACCATATCCCTCCACACCCCTCTCATCCATGAACCCGTTAAATGTTAAAAGTGACCCCGCATTTACCACTTTATCCGGCAGCTCATTCCACACTCCCACCACTCTCTGCGTGAAGAAGCCCCCCCTAATATTCCCTTTAAACTTTTCTCCTTTCACCCTTAACCCATGCCCTCTGGTTTTTTTCTCCCCTAGCCTCAGTGGAAAAAGCCTGCTTGCATTCACTCTATCTATACCCATCAAAATCTTATACGCCTCTATCAAATCTCCCCTCAATCTTCTACGCTCCAGGGATTAAAGTCCCAACCTATTCAATCTCTGTCTGTAACCCAGCTTCTCAAGTCCCGGCAACATCCTTGTGAACCTTCTCTGCACTCTTTCAACCTTATTTACATCCTTCCTGTAACTAACTCTTGGGTTTATGTATACATGATGTGGAGATGCCGGCGTTGGACTGGGGTAAGCACAGTAAGAAGTCTCTCAACACCAGGTTAAAGTCCAACAGGTTTATTTGGTAGCAAATGCCATAAGCTTATGGTATTTGCTACCAAATAAACCTTTTGGACTTTAACCTGGTGTTGTGAGACTTCTTACTTTATGTATACAGGCATAGAGAATAAAAGCAAGGGAGTAATGCTACACCTCTACAAATCATTGGTCAGACCACATTTGGAGTATTGGATTCAGTTCTGGGCACCTTATTTAAGGAAGGATGTTGAAGTCCTAGAGAGGATTGCAAAGGAGATTTACCAGAATGATACCAAGAATGAGCAATTTTAGATACAAGGAATGATTAGAGAAATTGGGCTTATTCTTCTTGGAGCAGAGATGATTAAGCGGTGGCCTTATGAGGTGTACAAAATGATGAACAATTTTGACAGGGTAAAGAAGGGGGTATTCTGTTTTCACTAGTTGTTGTCACTGACTCGGGGTCACAATTTCGAGATGGTCAGCGAGAGAGTTAGGAGTGAGATGAGGAGAAACTTCCTTACTCAGAGTTTTTGGGATTTGGAATGTGCTGCCTGGGAGAGTGGTGAAGGCAGATTGCATAAGAGGTTTCAAAAGAGTTGGATACATATTTGAAAGTGATGGATTTAGAGGGCTATGGAGGTAGGGCTGGAGAATGGGACTCGCTGGGTAGCTCTTTCAGGAGACGTTGCAGACCTGATGGGGCTGAATGGCCTCCTTCTGTGCTGTAAAATTCTGTGATTCTGACTGTGCTCATCTTTGAGAAGGTGAAACAGTGTTCTGCTGTGCCATTGTGTTCAACCTGAGCAGACAGACTGATTGCACTCACATCCATGAATGTACCTTGATTTAAAGTGAAAAATCTGTTCTGTTTTGTATGTTAACTTGTTCATTTTGTATATTGCAGGATTCAAATCAAACCTGGCATACAGATAATCCTGATTTTACACACTGCTTCCAACAAACCGTCTTAGTCTGGATTCCTTGTATCTACATCTGGATTTGTTTTCCATTCTACTTTCTGTTTCTTCGTAATCATGACCGGGGTTATATCAGAATGTCACTTCTCAATAAAGTAAAAACGGTAAGAGATACAGCTGTTTAGTTGCTCCGCAGTATAAATTTCTTCACACACAAATGTTTTCTTTTTTGGTTCATGGCCGTTGGGTGTTGCTGGTAAGGCCAGGATTTATTGACCATTCCTAATTTCCCCTGGAAGGGTGGTGGTGAGCTGCTTTTTGAATACAATCATAGAATCCCACAGTGCCATTCGGCCCATCAAGTCTGCACCAACCACAATCCCATCCAGGTCCTATTCCCATAACCCCATGCATTTACCCTAGCTAGTGCCCCTTTCACTAAGGGGCAATTTAGCATGGCCAATCCTCCTAACCTGCACATCTTTGGACTGTGGGAGGAAACCGGAGCACCCGGAGGACACGCAGACACGGGGAGAACGTGCAAACGCCACACAGACTCAAGCCGGGAATCGAACTCGGGTCCCTGGTGCTTTGAGGCAGTAGTGCTAACCACTGTGCCACCGTGCCGCCCCATATTGCAGTCTGTGTGGTGTGTGTGCACCCACGGTGCTGTTAGGTAGGGAGTTCCAGGATTTTGATCCAGCAGTAGTGAAGGTGAGAGGATCTATCTCCAAGTCAGGCTGGTGTGCGATTTTGGAGGTGGTGTTATTTCCATGCGACTGCTGCCCTTGTTATTAAAAGTAGTAGAAATTGCAATTTTGGGAGATGCTGTCAAAGAAGCTTTGGCGAGTTGGCATTGCGTGCTGCTGTCACATTGTTCTGATACTGATAGATGGGAAGTTAATAAAGCAGCTGCTTTGTCCTCGATACTGTTGAGTGTTGGAGGTGCATTTGCCCAGGCAAATGGGGAGTATTTAGTTGGTGGACAGGTTTCAGGGAGTCTGGAGGGGAGTTACTTGCTACAGAATCTCCAACCTTTGACATGCTCTGTATTTTTGTGGCTGGTCCAGTTAAGTTTAGGGTCAGTATTAATCCCCGGGGTGTTGATGTCGGGGCTTCAGTGTTGGTAATGTTGAATATATTGGGGTGAAACGGTTTGATTTCCTCTTGTTGGAGAAAGTTAGTACTTGGCATTTTTATGGCATTAATGTCACTTGCCACTTAAGAGCCCAAGTTTGAATGTTATCTAGGTTGTTGCCTCTTATCTGCCGCACAGTCTGTTTTAACCCTTATACGGTGGACAAATAACTGCGAGTAGACGTCTTATTAGTACAACCAAGACTTATTTAAACTCACACAATCAATAATCACCCACCCAACCAACGATAAGTTATCTTACAGGAAAATACTAGAATTCAAGTCCATTATAAGACCTTAACTTAACTTTGCGTGACTGGCAAGTACCCAGGCAGATATTGGCCTTTATCTGTGCGCTGATCTCGGTCGTCCTCTGCGTAGTCTGGTCCTTTGGTCTGGTCTGGCACTCTGGCTCTGGTCTGTCTTCCTTCTCGGGTGTGGTGGCTCTCCTCGTGCTGGTCGTCGCTGGTGATGTTCACCGTTGTTGTAGCTCATTCGTGGGGTCAGAGAGAGAGAGATTCCTGGTTGCGCAGCACCCTTTATACCCCGTTGGGTTTCACGCCCCGTTTGGCCATTGCCAATCAATCGATCAGGACTTGATCACCCTGATCGATAAGAGTCCAATCAGGTGCTGCCACACTGATCTCTGGGTGTGTCCCCAACGGCCATGTCTGTAGGTGCTGGGGGCACATAGGTCACACACCTCCCTCCTAAATAAGGAGTCACGGTGCCCTTATGTCTAATAAACAGCCCAGTGTGACCAGAAAGTCCCTTTCATTCTGGAGATGAAGCATATCCTGTTTATTCACACGTCAGGGTTGCAGCCTGTTTGTCTGTCTTTTAAACTGCAGCCTGTCGTTTCAGTTCTTGCCCAATTGTCCCAGAGTGCTTTACAAATCGCCATTTTAGATGGCCCGTTTGGCCACAAGGTGGTGTTGCATGCTGGCACAGATTGCTTTGTCATTTGAGGAATTGAAAATGAAAATGAACATTTGTGCAATCCTGATGGAGGGTAAGGCATTGATGGAGCAGTTGAAGATAGTTGGACCTAGAACCTGAGGTTGAAATGATTGGCCTCGGCCAACCACAACCAACTTCCTTTTTGTTTGATATGATTCCAGCAAGGGGTAGGAGAGCCTATCCCTGAGTCCCGCTGACTTCAGTTTTGCTGCAGCTCCTTGATACCGCACTTGGTTAAATTCTCTCTTGATGTCAAGCACAAACCTCATGAATTCAGCTCTTTTGTCCATGTCTGAACCAAGACTGTAATGAGGTCAAGAGACAGAACTCCAGATTGGGCATTGGTGAATAGGTTGTCAGTGACGCCTTCTATCATTTTATTGATTTCCATCACTTTATTGACTCACCTGATGAAGGAGCAGTGCTCAGAAAGCTCGTGATTCCAACTAAATCTGTTGGACTTTAACCTGGTATCGTGAGACTTTTTATTGATTAAGGGTAAATTAAATGGGCACTGCTCTGATTGGGACTTTTCCTGTTTTTTTGTAGACCGAACATAACTGGGCAATTTTCTACTTTGTCAGGTCGATGCTAGCTTGGTTAGGGCACAGCTGGTTTTGGGCTACGTGTCTTCAGCACTACTGCCAGGATGTTGTCGGGGCCCATAGCCTTTGCTCTATTCAGTGGTCTTACTCTGTGCGATAGCAGGAAACAGCTGAGTTAAATTAGCAGAAGATTGGCATTTGTGATGCTTGGGCCCTTGAGATCCCATCCCATAGATTTTACCCAACTGGGGAAGGTTAAGTATAATAAAATAGAAACTGTCATTTGGATGGTACGGTTTTTTAAAATACTTTTCCATTTCAATCAAATCAAATCCAATTCAGAGTCTCAACAAGTTGAGACATTTCAGATCCAGGCTGACAAGACAGGGCGAGCGACCAAACCACCCTGTCCTGGGCCTGATCTACATGAGCCAAGCTGATTGGAGAAGGGGGAGGTTCCTCCTCCAAGACTTGAGCTCATTTGCATCTTAGCCAAAAGGCCGAGCTGCCGCTTTAAAAAATTGCTTCATATGAAACACATGAAGCTTCAGTGCAACCCAATGACCTCAACCAAGTGCGGCCGACCATGGGCTGCCGACCATACTACACTTGATCTTAGCCAAAAGGCCGATTGGATGATACAGTTACTCGACAGCAGAAAATATTGGAACTGGTGTATATGCAGCTGTTAACTGATGTATTTTCAAAACCCAGAGTTTTCACTCCACGTTGAAGGGATGCGTGTCAAGTGTCCAGAGGGGCAATTTTTTCAGAGGGTGGTGAGTGTCTGGAACAAGCTGTCAGAGGTAGTAGTAGAGGCGGGTACAATTTTGTCTTTTAAAAAGCATTTAGACAGTTACATGGGTACGATGGGTATAGAGGGATATGGGCCAAATGCGGGCAATTGGGACTAGCTTCGGGGTTTTAAAAAAAAAAAGGGTGGCATGGACAAGTTGGGGCGAAGGGCCTGTTTCCATGCTGTAAACCTCTGACTCTATCTACACTTTAGCCACAGAATATGAATTGTATTTTATTTTGATGTATTTTCCTCACAGAAAAGCCCATTTTGTGACTTGCCATGAACAGTGCCACAAGATGATATTTAATGAAAATGGTGCACCTGGTACAGACGGAGAATCCAGAGGCTTGTGCTTTGTTTTAATGTTGACCTGCTGCCTGAAGTCTGATCAACAATTGAACACTGGCCTGACTCTCCTTAATTTTACATTGACTTTGTGGCCTTAACCCTTTTTAATGGAATAATGCATTGTGTATTACTTGTACTCTTTATAAAATAACTCATCATCTGACTTACCATGTAACAACATGGAATATCTGCTCATGACACCAATTTTGTTATTTGGGTTATAATTTTAGGATTTTTCACATCTGAAAATTGATACAGTATTTAAGGATTTATGTTTATTAAAATCAGACAGAGAGAACTCCAGTACCAGGATGTTTCTAGGAATGCAACCTAACAGTATATATTTTTTGTATTCATTGTCGTTTCTGTTTGGCCCGATCCACAACCTTTAATGCTGCTTCATCTCCTATTATGTTCACGGTGACGTTCCACTTCTCCAGCCCTTAAAATTCTGCAATGTAACAGGACTTCCATGGGTGCAAAATGCATGTCACTGAGTTTACACTGAATATGCAACTCTACTTGAGAATCTTGTCAGGGTAGATGGGATTAGGGCGGCACAGTGGTTGGCACAGTGGTTAGCACTGTGGCCTCACGGCACCAGGGACCCGGGTTCGATTCCCGGTTCGGGTCACTGTCTGTGGAGTTTGCACATTCTCCCCGTGTCTGCGTGGGTTTCCTCCGCATGCTCCGGTTTCCCCTCACAGTCCAAAGATGTGCTGGTGAGGTGGATTGGCCATGCTAAATTGCCCCTTAGTGTCAGTGGGATTAGCAGGGTAAATGCACGGGATTTTATGGATAGGGCCTGGGTGGGACTGTGGTTGGTGCAGACACAATGGGCCTCCTGCACTGTTAGGATTCTATGATTATTATGGTTTCACTGCAGACCTTTCGCGGAAACATATTATGTTTTGTGATTTTATCTTTAGATCTTATTTATTTGATTATAATTACAGATCAAGAAACCATTCAGACCATTTTAGTTCATCTATCCATAGAGATTTTGATGGCCCCTCATTGTAGCGGTAATACAGTTTAACTTTTTGTACAATATTTATTGCAGGTTTTGGGATTTGTGCTGTGGATAGTCTGCTGGACAAATCTTTTCTACACTTTCTGGGAAAGAGATCAAGGATTTGGACGAGCTCCTGTTTACATCGTGAGCCCTGCAATACTTGGGGTTACAATGGTAATTACATTGCTGTTTCTAATTTAAGTTGAGAAATTTTATCTCTCCAAAGCATTTTTAAATTTTGGTGCAGGGATTATTTGGAAAGGGGAACTGTAACTAAAAGCTGTTTTTAAAAAATCAACTTGTAACAGACTACTACTCGTTTGAATATCTCCTCCGTGGTTTGCTGATTACACGTAACACTTGGATGATATTGACAAAACCTGAATTCAGTTCAATCTCAATATCCCCAATCTGCTCTTTACGCAAATCCGGCTTGTACACAAAATTCCCTCGCACAATCAATGCTGAGAGTCAAACAAGAACGGGGCGGCACCGCACTTAGCACTGCTGCCTCTCAGCGCCAGGGACGCGGGTTTGATTCCTGGCGTGGATCACTGTATGGAGTCTGCACGTTCTCCCCGTGTCTGCGTGGGTTCCCTCCGGGTGCTCCGGTTTCCTCCCATAGCCGAAAGACTGTACTGGTTAGGTGCATTGGCCGTGCTAAATTCTCCCTCAGTGTACCCGAACAGGCGCCTGAGTGTCCCTCGGGGATTTTCACAGTAACTCCATTGCAGTGTTAATGTAAGCCTACTTGTGACAATAAATAAACTTAAACTTAAAACAAGAACAGCATTGCTGGAAGGTTTTATTGATTTGTACTGGCTTATTTTGACATGGGATGTACATTTTGGATATTCGAAGAAGGCTATTGCCTCTTTGAATAGAATAACGGGAACATTGTGAAAAATGTTCCCTTTTTTATCATAAAATCTAAAAATTGAAGCTGCAATGATTTATTACAAATATGCAATTTATATTATAAATGTTTCATAAGTGAATGTATTTATAGTGTCAGGATTTTTTCATTTTTGATTGGGATGATGTATGGAATTTGCGAAGATCTGTGCAGATACTAAATAAACTTAAAAGTTTATTTATTAGTGTCACAAGTATGCTTACATTAACACTGCAATGAAAATCCCCTAGTCGCTACACTCCGGCGTCTGTTCAGGTACACTGAGGGAGAATTTAGCATGGCTAATGCACCTAACTAGCATGTGTTTCGGACCTTGAGAGGAAACCGGAGCACCCGGAGGAAACCCACGCAGATACGGGGAGAATGTGAAGACTCCACACACACACACACACTGATTCAAACCGGAAATCTAACCCAGGTCCCTGGCGTGTGAGGCAGCAGTGCTAACCACTGTGCCACCAAATTGTCTCAAGCAGAACTGTACTGGCTAAACATAAACCCAAAAAGCATTAAGTTCCATGTTTACAGTCAATTAGTGGGTCACTTTATAGGATGGAAACAACAGCGATATGCATTTTAAAACATCATAAATTACATCCTTGTTCTCTGATCACTCCATGTCCTCGCCCCTCCCTATCCTCCCATTCCTTGAAGTCTTTGAACTCCAATTCTTGCGCATTTATGATTTTACTCCATTTAACATTGGCAGCCATGCTTTAACTGTTTAGCCCTGAAGCTCTGGAATTTCCAACCCAAATCTCTCTGCCACTCTACTTCCCTCTCCATAAACTTGCCTTTTTGACGAAGCTTCAGGCCACCTATCCTCCTTTGACTCTATGTCAAATTTTGATAACGCCCTTATAAAACTCTTTTTGGGGTATTTTTCCAGAAATGTAAGTTGATGCTGATGTTGTCAGCTTCTGGGGAAGTCGTTTTCAATTAAATTGTCCATTTAAAAAGTACTCTTGTGAACTGGTTTCTGTTAGAAATTCAGCCTGTAATAAGTTTGGTGATTATGTATGCTTCAGATAGCCCTTATCCTTACAACAAAGGCAGAGGAAAACTTTGAGGTAATTTGCTTACTTGCGATCATAGTAAATACAGATTAAGAATTGTGGAATGCCAGTTGATCCACTTTTAAAAGCTCCCAAAATAGATCATCTTTGTTTTAAAACAATAAATGTGGGCACTGAAGAACTTGTGAGGTGATGGGGCACGTGAGCACTGAGTCAACAGTTTATGCAAAAACATAATGCAATTATTGCAGATCTAGAGAGTCAAAAACTCTACTTTTAAGGAAGTTGCTTATCTCATCTGTTCCTTCAATATGAGCTGACTTCCAATTCACAGAATGTGTCACTTCTGGTCTTTGCCAATTCATGTTGTTGTTGTTGTTGTTGTTTACATTCTGTCATCACACGCGGCCTGTTAGGGAGCTATCATAGAATCCCTACAGTGCAGAAGGAGGCCACTCAGCCTATCAATTCTGACCAACTCTTCGAAAGAGCATCTTACCCAGGCCCGCCCTATCCCTGTAGCCCCGCACATTTACCATGGCTAATCTACCTAACCAGCACATCTTTGGACTGTGGGAGAAAACCGGAGGAAGCTCATGCAGACACGGGGAGAACGTGCAAACTCCACACAGACAGTCACCCAAGGCTGGAATTGAACTCCGGTCCCTGGCACTGTGAGGTAACAGTGCTAACCACTGTGCCATATAGTTCCATAACCGCCGAAACTGAATTAATCCTAGAGACATGAGATTAAGAAGGAGTTTTTTTTCTGCTATTTATTTTGTCACTGCAGTGTTTGTGCTTAGGTTAGAACCCCTATGGAAATAGCATCTGTTCCTTTCTAAGCCTGGCTGATAATGAACCTGCAAAAATAACAGCTCTCCCTTTCTAACATCTGAAAAACATGACTTTTCAGTAGCATAAAATTAGACTAAAATGCGAAAGCTTAAGATGTCTCTCAAACTGCATGCTTTTACATTTGCCATGTATGACAATAGAAAAGATAACTTCCTGGCTACGTGACCAGGTAGGTGTAAAGGTGAACCAAAGGCACTTTTGCTGTATTTTGTACACCTGAAGCAAATTAATTTTCTATGATTGAAGTGAGAAAGCTTGTGGTATTATTAGTACTTGAATGTTGTTCAGTCTTTTCTCTGAATAAACAAAAGGAATTCCAAGGTTTTATCTCTTGTTGTAGAATGCTTATGTCTGTGTCTTTGGCCCTCATTCAAACTTTAGTTACTTGCCACTGATATCGTCCTTCTCCCAGGCCACTCTGTTGGGTTGAAGCGGCCTACTTGAACCTATGGTATTTTATCCGGCCCCAGGTCGAACTTCCAACCTACTTTCCTTATGATTATAAAGACTGCCTATTTCCAGCTTTTGTAGCATTGCTAGTCTCCACTGTTGTCTTAGCTGATTTGATGGTGAAATCCTTAGAATCCCTCCAGTGCAGAGGGAGGCCATTCAGCCCATCAAGTCTGCACCGACTCTCCGAAAGAGCATCTTAACCAGGCCCACCCCCTGCCCTCTCCCCATAACCCCGCACATTTACCCTGGACTGTGGGAGGGAACCAGAGCACCTGGAGGAAACTCACATTCTCCCTGTGTCTGCGCATGTGTGGAATTTGCACAGTCACCCAAGGCTGGGATTGAACCCAGGTCCCTGGTGCTATGAGGCAACCGTGCTAACTACAAGCCACCGTGCCCACCTCTGTCACTACTATGGCTATTCCAATGCTTTCTCTTGTCTGCTCCTCCCCCATCCTGTACTTCAATTTAAACTTCTAATTCTTGTGTTTGGACCTGTTCTTTGCCTTCTCCCGTCCCTGTTTCTGTGACCTCCTCTGGCCTTGCATTTCTCTGGGAATTTTGCTTTCCTCAGTCTCTAGCCTTTAGCATATCCTCACTTAAGTTAGCTCAGTATTGACCCTCAGGACATCAGTTAGCACAGTCCTGAATTCTGGAAACCTCTCTGTAAACTGCCCTTCCTCTCTCCTCCAGCACGATAGCACAGTAGGGCGGCACGGTAGCATAGTGGTTAGCACTGCTGCTTCACAGCTCCAGGGACTTGGGTTCGATTCCCGGCTTGGGTCACTGCCTGTGTGGAGTTTGCACATTCTCCCCGTGTCTGCGTGGGTTTTCTCCGGGTGCTCCGGTTTCCTCCCACAGTCCAAAGATGCGCGGGTTAGGTTGATTGGCTATGCTAAAATTGCCCCTTAGTGTCCTGGGATGCGTAGATTAGACGGATTAGCGGGTAAAATATGTAGGGATATGGGGGTAGGGCCTGGGTGGGATTGTGGTCGTGCAGACTCAATGGGCCGAATGGCCTCTCTCTGTACTGTAGGGTTTCTATGATTTCCTCTTAAAATGTACATTTTTGATTACGACTTTAGTCATTCCTCCATTATCTCCTAATCTAACCTGATATCAATTTTTTTTTGGCTAATGCAACGTTGGAGGTATTTCTTTGTTAAAGGTGCTATGTAAAATGCAGGTTGTTGTTGTTTTTCTAAGGGCTAGCACACACAAGTTTAACTTGTACGCGTGAGATTTGTGATAAACAATCCACTCAAACCAGCCAGATTGAGGTTAGACTGTGACAATGTGAAGTAACTGTAATAAACAAAAGTTTAATCCTGTTATCAGTTGGTTGCAGTTTTCCTCATCCAGTACGAGAGGCTGAAGGGTGTCCAATCCTCTGCTATTCTTTTGATCTTTTGGCTGCTTGCGTTGCTGTGTGCCATTCCACCACTGAGGTCCAAAATAATGCATACTATTAACCAGGTAAGAACAATTAAAGCATTTACTTTTTTTTTGAAGTGTTGAGGTATTCTTAATAATTGTACACTTGATTTTTTTATATTGAAAGTTTAATTTCAGAGTAGTCTTGTCCATGTTCCCTGTCCCTCGAACCCTCTGTTTCAGGAAGTTTAAGATTGTTGCCAGTATAGTTTCATGGATTCTGCTCGCTGTCTACCTCGCGCCTTGTGTGTGAACTCCAGCAGAGGGTGCAGACAGATTATCCGACAATGTGGTGGCTACAATGGTCAAGCACACTTGCTGTGCTTTTCTGATGAGTTTATTGAGATTACCGAATTGGCGAACCTGGTTCTAGCCCAGGGAGTGAACCTGCTTACTTGTTAAGAACAAAGAAAATTACAGCACAGGAACAGGCCCTTTGGCCCTCCAAGCCTGCACCGACCATACTGCCCAACTGAACTAAAACCCCCTACCCTTCTGGGGACCATATCCCTCTGTTCCCATCCTATTCATGTATTTGTCCAGACGCCCCTTAAAAGTCACGAAGGGCTAGTTTCAAACCATTAAAGTCATTGCAGCAGCTTCTGTGCTGGTGCTTGAGTGTTTTTTATTTTGACAAGTTGGGAGGTACGTTGCCAGCCATTAAGAACAAAGCAATGTTTCACTACTAGGATGGGTGAGTATACAAAACATTGTCGTGTTAACATGTGTTTTGTCATCAAAATGCAACCCTTCCAATTAATTATTTCTAAAAATCTAACAGCTGCTGATTGTATTTCATTGTTAAACTCTTGCCCACACTTAAGCAAGTTTACAAACTTGGTCAATTTATGAGCTTTAATTCTCAATGTTACACCGAGCTGCATGAAGGAACCAGCTGCGGGAGATTTGTGGCTTTTGTACTCTGCTTCTGTTTGTAAAGGTTAAGTCACACGGAGATCCTTTTTCTTTTTCACTGTAAACATTTTGAACCACCCAGTAACCACAAGATTAAAGACAAAGTGTTTGACATTCATGCTGAAGATGCTGGTTATATTTACCCTTCTTGCATTCTCCACTGAATACATCTGTGCTGTTGTGGGAAGTGCAGCTTCCTGTTGTCTTGTCCAGTTGGTCATCATTCACCTGTTGAACAGGGTATTCACAGACAATTTGACCTTGGGTGGAAGAGGATCAATTAGCGCCAGGCCCATTCATGTTCACACAATGCACTTTACACCAGGTACAGTTTCAGATTAAATAGGAGCAGGAAAGCCTGATCAGTTTCTTTTTTATATTGATCTCTTGTCTCTCAAAGCATTCCATTTTAAATCCTTAATTCTTGTCTTCAAATCCTTAGGTGGCTTCCATCTTTGCATCCGAACCCAGACCTCTTGATCTGACGTTTTGCACTTGTTGCTGTTTTTTTTTCTACATTGGTGTTTCTGTCGGAGCCTTCCAGCAGTTCAGCCCCACTTTCGGGAGTTGCTTCCCTTAACACTTGCTCCTTTTCATCCTTAGATGATGTGCGGGTTAGATTGGTTGGCCAAAGATGTGCAGGTTAGGTTGATTGGCCATGCTAAATTGACCCTAGTTTTGGGGGGGGATTAGCAGGGTAAATATTTGGGGTTATGGGGATAGGGTGGGATTGTTGTTGGTGCAGGCTCGATGGGCCGAATAGCGGCCTCCTATACTGTAGGGATTCTTTGATTAAATCCATAAAAGATGTGAAGAGAATGGTTGAGGATTGAAAAGCTTCAGTTACATAGAAAGTTTGCAGAAGTTGGGTCTGTTCTATTTGGAGTAGAGTTGATAAAGACACTCAACTGGGTCCAGGTGGAGCAGATAAGGAAAAAAAAAACTTCTCATTGGTTGAAGGATCAAGAGCAGTGGTGGGCAACCTGCGTCCGGGGGGCCACATGCGGCCCGTCAGGGTTCTGAGTGCGGCCGAGAGACAATTTGTTCACAATTACTCACGCACAGTTGCCACACTCCACTAGCTTCTTACTGTATAGCTTTTTTCCCACTGGTATGACTGAAGTGAAACACACCCAAAGCAAGGGCATGTGAAGGAATTGCTCACAACATTGACAGAGAGAGCTGTGCACTCCCACCGTGCCTAATCAAAGTGTAAATATTTATTTTGTTTTTGCCACTTGAAGTCGACAGTTGTGTTAATGTATGAATGACTAAGCATTTTCTCATTATGAAATATTTGGCATGTATTAAATGTATTCAATCTTATTCAAGGGTCATAGTTAATGAACAAGCCCAATTTCAATCTTGTAGCCCACTGAGAGGCAGGAGGGTGACTCCTGTAGCCCACTCACCAGCCTTGGTTGCCCATCACTGATCAATTAGGGGACAGGTTGATGCCGTCAAAAGAAGCAATGGAAACATGAGGAGAAACGTCTTCATACAGCAATTGGCCGGGATCTGGAATACGCAGTCTGGGGGTGTGGTGGAGGCAGGGTCAGTTGATGCTTTGAAAAGGGGAATGGATCATTTTATGTGAAAAGGAAAACAAAGTACAGGGCTATGGAGATGAGGCAGGGGAGTGAGTTGATCCTTCAGAGGGCCAGCACATAAATGAGGGACTGAATGTTGTAACAATTCTGTGATTCTGTTCTGCAAATTTTCTCCCAGAGACTTGATCCACTTGACTCACTTCACCCAGATCCAGCAATGCTTCTGTCCCCATTGGGCCGGCAATGGATTAATCAACAACATTCTCTTGAACACGCGTCAAACTCTTCCCTCTCCTTGTCCTTTACACTCTTACTATTCCAGTCTGTATTGGGATAACTCTAGTACTCCATTATTAGTACTCTATAGTTTCTACACCTCTCTGAAATTTCATTGTAAATTTGCTCCTTTGGATCTTTCCAACTAATTGGTAGCCTATAGAATACATGCAGCAGCGTAACAGCATCTCTCTGCTTTATTAACACTTACAAAATGGATTCTGTCCCTGACCCATCCCTCCGACACCCAGGACATCTTTGCTCTCCAGAACTGTAATATTTTCCAGAATCAACACCGTCACCCCTCCTCCCTTCTTTCCTTCCCTATTTATCTTGCTAGTGGCTTGATTGTTTGGGGTGCAGATCCACTCTCCCACAACCACTGATGCGTCTGGCTGAAAGGTCAGGGATGGGGGGAACCTGGTCATGACCCTGCAAGCCTCTTCACAGCTTCGCCCAACACTGATGGAGTGAGAGGAGATCCTTAATTGGCCGTTAATTGCAGCCCGCATCCTGACCCCCTGTAAATTTTCTCACAGTTCAGGAGCGAGTGGGGGATTGTAAAATCCAACACTTTGTATTCAGGAATATTAGTATCTAGCAATGTTCCCTCTAACTGGTTTGCTGTGCATGGCTAACTTGTTGCACTGCTCGGTCCATTTTAACACTGAGATGTGGCTGTGTTTGCACGTCCAGCCCTTGCTCTTTTTTTTCAGCCTGGCCGTCTTGTCACAATGCCATATTCCTTTATGGTTATTTCACCTGCAGCTCCACAGCCTTATTCACCATGCTTTGTGTGTTAGTTTATTAATTTATTAGTGTCACACATAGGCTGACATTAACACTGCAATGCAGTCATTGCGAAAATCCCCTCGTTGCCACACTCTGGCGCCTGTTCGGGCACACTAAGAGAGAATTTAGCATGGCCAATGCACCTAACCAGCACGTCTTTTGGACTGTGGGAGGAAAACTGGAGCGCCCGGAGGAAACCCACGCAGACACGGGGAGAATGTGCAGACTCCACACAGACAGTGACCCAAGCCGGGAATCGAACCCGGGTCCCTGGCGCTGTGAGACAGCAGTGCTAACCACTGTGCCACCGTGTCGCTGTGGTACAGCAGTGCTAACCACTGTGCCACCGTGTCGCTGTGGTACAGCAGTGCTAACCACTGTGCCACCCTGCACTGTGTTAACCCCTGTGCTTTTATCTCTCCAACTTGCCTGTTAATTTCATTACTGTAACCTTGGTTAATGCAAATCACTCGGGGATAAATCTTCCCTTTTCAGATAAGTCTTTGCCGCTGACAGGGCCTCCTGCAGTTTACTTCATACAGTCAAGTTCACTGAAATCCTGTTGGCCTAAACCTTGGCCAATACCCTAATCACCTGTCACAATCTGTGGATTTCTGATCTTGTTTGAACCCCCAATTATTTTGAACTTGGTGGAGACTAATGGTGATTATTTAGAATTCACAAACCTAGGTATTTACTAAAAGGAAGAAGTCACGGTTTAAATCAAAATAATTTTACTAAACAAAAATCAAAGAACATGGATACTACTAAATATGCATTTTCTTAAATAGTTATGTTAAGATAATAAAACGACTTCATTCCACTTACCTTCTAAAACCATTAGACTTGCATCCCTGAAAACAAGTCAGAAACTTAGCAAAAACTTGAAGATTAGCCACTTGGTTTGAGTACTGCTTTGAAGATTCATAGAAGGATTGAGATTTCTTGGGGTTTTGCTTACTTTCAGCAAGGTTTTCCCTCCAACTGTCCCACAGTTGTAAACTCCCAACACTGGCATCTTAAGCTCGGGCCAGAACTCTTCTGGTTCTAATATTCTTTAACTCTGGAATTTTACATCTGAATGTGCTGTCTCGTGCTCACCTTGGCTATACCAGAGATTAAATTTACTGTTAGGAGTCCTTTGGCTAACAGGAGCTTTACACTCTTTTAGCCAGCACACCGACTGAACTTTGTTTAAGGGAGATGTTTTCTCTTTGGGGGGCAGCATTCTGTCCAACTCTGCTTGAACATAGCTTAATTATAGGAGGTAAACCTGTTGATTTTTTCACTCCATTGTTTATTTCCCAGGCAATCTGGTTATATGACCATTTATTCGAGATATAGTGCTTTTACCATAAATCATAGCCGAGAGAAACCTAATTCTTAATGGGACCATCATCCCGAGATGAAATATAGTTTTTGCTTCTCTCCAAACGCTCATAGGCCATCACAACACCATGTACTACTGCAAGCCTAATTAAAACTTTTATTTTCTCTTGGACTGATCCCACCACTGCTGTTTCCTATTCGATTGCTGTCTTTCCAAACCTGTCCCTGTTGCGATGCAACCAGTTTGGGCTATACAATTCCCACTCGCCCAACCAGTCCCATCATCTCATGAATTTAAACCCTTCTTCCTGCGTGTATTTGTCAGTGCTATCTTCCTATTTCTATACATACTAGTGCATGGCATGGGGGGTGATCCAGAAGTTGCCATAAATGTGTTCCTGCTGAATAATTCTTCCCTAGCCCTCTACAATGAGCCTGCACTTGTTCTTGTTACAGTTATTGACCATACCCATTGACTGTTCACCCTACCCCCTCCGAATGCTCTGCAACCACTCGTGATGTCATGGACCCTGGCACTAGGGACGCAACTTCCCATCCTGAAACACGTCTCTGATTGTAGAAGTGCCTGTCTCTTCTCTAACCATTGAATCTTTTGCCCTTATTACTTTTACACTCTTCCTCCACCGTGCCCCGTACAACTGAGTGACCCCTGTTGCTGTGGACTTGGCTCTGGTTGTACTTCCCAGTGGAACCTTTACCCTCACCAGTATTCAGGACTGAACGCCAGCTGGAGAGAGAGACGTGCTCCTGAGCGACCTGCCTGGTCATCCCCGACTGGCAGTCACCATATTCCCTCTTTGTCTGTACACCACCTCCAGGAGCATGCCATCCATGTTAGAAAGGTTCATCTGTGAAGCAGTCAGACGTGTTCCAGATCCGAAACCCAGAGCTCGAGCTGCTCACCTGATGACATTTGCTGCACATGGGATTGGCAGGACATGGGAAATGCCTGGAATTTCCACATGGTACAGCGGGTGGGATTGAGGTGTCCTGCCATCTTTCTATTCACTCGCCAATCAGTTGCTTCCTTTGTGCTAACATCATTTAGGGTGTTTCTTTTTCAACCACTCTCCCTGACCTTAGTCCCTTTCCCCTGGGCTTTCCTATTCAACTTTGCTTATTTTATTTAGTTTTGATTAAGTTTTTGATCCAGATTAAACACAGGATAGGTTAATTCAGTTGTCAGATTACCCTCTCAGAGCTTCCTTGTGCTGTGGCATCTTTCTCTGCTGTGCTGTTATTTAAATAGGACTGTGATTCTCCTCACTTTCTGGACGAGGTGAGAGGTCCCACGATACCAGGTTATAGTCCAACAGGTTTATTTGAAATAACGAGCTTTCGGAGCACTGCTCCTTTGTCAGGTGAAGTAACCAACATCTCCACACCTTGGTCACTTTCTGGATTCGCTTACTGCACAAGCTTTAACTTTTCAGCAGCAAGAAGCTCAGTGTTAATAAAATAACTGCTATTTAGTAATTTGTTGTCTTTATTTTTTTCAGGTGTCTCACATTGATTTTTTTCGGGATACGACCTTTTACCTGTATTTTGTTCTAATACTGATAGAACTTATACTTTCCTGCTTAACAGACCAGCCTCCCCTCTTCTCTGAATCTGTTAAGGATTCTGTGAGTATTGATCTTTTTTAAATGAAGTTTGCAGGTCTTAATGTTGTGCAATTGCAATAAATACTCGTGATGTGAAAACATGACAAATATTGCTTTGGAAACGAGAGGATATCAGTAAAGCTTCAAAATTAGTGATGGAAAATGGCAAGTGAGAATTCACGATTCCATGATGTGTGCTGCTGGCTGTTTAGCTGATTTTCTCACCTACTAAATGCAGAGAAGTGTTAAGTGAGTCACTTCGATAGGAAGGATGTGGTGAGATGATGTAAAGTAAAAGGTGCAAATCTAAAGGTAAACAGGAACAGAAGGACCTGTGTATGAGCCATTGAAGGTGGCAGGACGGTCGAGACAGTGTATCGTAAAGCATGCAGCGTCCCCTAGCTGTTGGTTTTTAAAAATATATTTGTTCATGTGGTTTGGACGTCGCTGGCTGGGCCAGCACTTATTGCCCATCCCTGAGGGCATGTAAGAGACAAGCACAATGCTGTGGCTCTGGGGTCACATGTAGGCCAGAACAGGTGAGGACAGCAGATTTCCTTCCCTGAAGGACATTAGTGAACCAGAAGGGTTTTTACAACAATCAACAATGGTTTCATGGTCAACATGAGATTTTTAATTCCATATTTTTATTGAATTCAAGTTTCAGCACCTGCCGTGGTGGGATTTGAACCCGGGTCCCCAGAACATTATCCTTGGTCTCTGGATTATTAGTTCAATGACAAAACCACTATACCACTGCCTATTAATAGCATACAAAAACAAGGAAGTCATGTTAAACTTGTATAAAACACTGATTCGGCCTCAACTGGTTTATTGTGTCCAGTTCTGGGCAGTGCACCTTGGGAAGGTTGTGAAGGCATTTGGGAGGCTGCAGAAAACATTGATCCTGGCATGGGGAACTTTGGGTTTATAGATTGGTGAAGTTGGAACTGTTTTGCTTGGAGAAGGGAAGGTTGAGAAGAGATTTTATGGGCTATTCAAAATCATGAGGTGTTTGAACAGAGTAGATAATCTATTCCCATTGGTGGAAGGATCAAGGAAGAGGGCACAGATTTAAGGTAAATTGCAAAAGAAGCGGTGGTGACATTGGAGAAACTTCATGCAGCAAGTGGTTGGGATCTGGAATGTGCTGCTTGACGATTTGATGGAGGCAGGTTCAACTGAGGCTTCCAAGAGGCACCATAGGCAGAATGACTCCCCCCTGCTGTATCATTCTGTGAATCAGTATTAGCGATTTACTCTGGTGGAAAACTAAGAAGGTTCTGAGAGACCTAGTTGAAATTTTCTCATACTACAGTTTTGTACTTAGAGTCACAGAGGTTTACAGTGTGGATACAGACCCTTTGCCCAACTTGTCCATGCCGCCCTTTATTTTTAAACCCCTAAGTCCCAATTGCCCGCATTTGGCCCATATCCCTCTATACTAATCTTACCCATGTAACTGTGTAAATGCTTTTTAAAGGACAAAATTGTACCCGCCTCCACTACTACCTCTGGCAGCTTGTTCCAGACACTCACCACCCTCTGTGAAAAAATTGCCCCTCTGGACACTTTTGTATCCCCTCTCACCTTAAACCTATGCCCTCTAGCTTTAGACTCCCCTACCTTTGGGAAAAGATATTGACTATCTACCTTGTCTATGCCCCTCATTATTTTATAGACCTCTATAAGGTCACCCCTCAGCCTCCTACGCTGCAGAGAAAAAAGTCTCAGTCTATCCAGCCTCTCCTTATAACTCAAACCATCAAGTCCCGGTAGCATCCTAGTGAATCTTGCTGGCGTTCTTTCTAGTTTCATAATACCCTTTCTATAATAGGGGTGACCAGAACTGTACATAGTATTCCAAGTGTGGCCTTACCAATGTTTTGTACAACTTCAACAAGATGCCCCAACTCCTGTATTCAATGTTCTGACCAATGAAACCAAGCATGCTGAATGCCTTCTGCACCACTCTGTCCACCTGTGACTCCACTTTCAAGGAGCTATGAACCTATACACCTAGATCTCTTTATTCTATAACTCTCCCCAACGCTCTACCATTAACTGAGTAAGTCCTGCCCTGATTCAGTCTACCAAAATGTAACACCTCGCAATTATCTATCAAAATCTCCTTTATTTTATTTTAAGTATTCTACACAATATGGAAGTGAAGCCTGGCAATTTAGGTTCAGGAAAAATCCCATGGTTAGCATGCACGTGAAAATGTAATCCGTTGTCTCTGGCAGGATATAAAAACCCAAGAACTATGCTGCTGTGTCAGCTCTTATTCCATAGCTCGGCCAACTGCTCTCCAGTGAGGCATTTCTCAATCCCTTTCCCAGTTTGCTTTTCTAACTGGAGCTTTCACAGATGTAAATGATTGGTTAAATGTCATTAAGTGGATTGTAAGAGTACCGAATATTTTGGTTTTCAAGTATGGCACCTGCCCGACCAATTGAACGTCCAGAGTTGGCTGTTGCAGAACAAACCGCTTTTATCACTTTGCCGTAGCTAACATGGTAACCAGTCTGCATCCTATCTTTTTTTTGATCATCTGATATCGCCATGTGTCAATATTTGCTCTTGTGAAAGTCGCACAAAATGTGAGCATATTAAGGGACTTGAGGCACAAGATTGAAAGTTGAGTTCCACATGGAACTTATCCATTTTGTGAGAGCGAAGCAGTCAAATTAAAGTGTGATTAGACTTAATGCAAGTTCAGGCTGAAAATTCCTAATAGAGCAGAGGATTCTAAGGACAAAGCCTAGGAGTTTGCCATGCCCGTCACTTCCATGCTTGGTGTTCTTTTAGCAAATACAGTACAAATAGCACAGTAAAGCACTATAAGCTGTTATAAAGTGTTTTATACTTTAATGTACAATGATGTAACTTTACCTGACCTATGATGACAGATGCAGTATGAATGATAAACAATAGGGCGTAACTGGCTTCCCTTGTGTTGTACATGCTGTCTGTAGATGTATTAACTGAATACCACCACATTTTTGGACACAAGTCACTCTTGGGTTATCTTGTTTTATCTTGTTCATTGCAACCCCACACTGAAGAAAGCTTTTATTTTATTTTAAAAACACATTTCAAAATGCTTTCTGTGTCTAAAATTTTGCCAATTATTTAATGCTATTCGGATTTACTTTGCATTCATACAATAACTTGGCAACGGTTGCGGCATGCCCCAAGCCTTTCGAATATTAAGCCATTCTATGCCTTTTGCTTTCCCGTAAAATTGTGTCTTCTAATTTGGAAATCCTTTCAAATGGTTTGTTTGAGTGCAGAAAAATAGGAAACGGAGGGGATTCTACAGACTGCTTCAGTTGAATAGCAATCCACCTGTTTCCTTGTACAACTCATTTTATCCCATTATTTTGCTGCAGCTTCTTTTATATTGTAAATCCACAACTTTCCTTTTATTTCAGGGACTTTATCAAACCCTTTTGAATTTAACTAAACATTTGGATGTATCGGTTGGATTTTATTTTTGTTCGTAAGTTCATAAGTTATAGGAGCAGAGTTAGGCCATTTGGCCCATCGAGTCCGCTCCGCCATTCGATCATGGCTGATATGCTCCTCATCCCCATTTTCCTGCCTTCTCCCCATAACCCTTCAACACATTACCAATTAAAAATCTGTCTAACTCCTCTTTAAATTTACTCACTGTCCCAGCATCCACCACACTTTGGGGGAGCGAATTCCACAGATTCACAACCCTTTGGGAGAAGTAGTTTCTCCTCAACTCTGTTTTAAATTTGCTGCCCCTTATCCTTAGACTATGACCTCTCGTCCTAGAATGCCCCACAAGAGGAAGCATCCGCTCCACGTCTACTTTATCCATACCTTTTATCATCTTGTGTACCTCCATTTGATCTCACCTCATTCTTCTCCATTCCGGAGAGTATAGGCCTAAACTGTTCAATCGCTCTTCATACGTATTGTTGAGACAATAACCTATTTTTTTTTCTTTATCTAGAATATTTGCCCTGAGCTAAGTGCTTCCTTCCTGTCCAGGATAACGTTCTGGTGGTTTACAGGGTATGTGTAAAAGTAAAACATTTAGTTTTGTTTTATTTTCGCTGTACTGGGTACTTTCCTGAAATCGTCACGCAGGAAAATCCAATAGAATTTTACTTTGTAACTTCACTCATTTCCAATGTGTAGAAATTTTCTGTCAAATGAGTTCGATTTTCTGACAGATGAATTTAAAATGTTTCGGATGGATATGGATATTTTTAGTGAACAAAAATGAGACATTATGACCTTAAAATCACAATGTTTTACTTTACAAGTAGAACGACACATTACATAGTCTTTACATGTTCTTATAAAACCATACTTCATTCTGAAAGTAATTCTATGGGAAGTCAGCTATTAGATGAAGCCAGTTCGTCTATTCATTTTGTCCTTCAGAAATTATAGTTTTTTCTAGGTATAAAAGAAACCTTGAGGAGATAGAAAGCCTGTCGCTTAATGCTCGTGATTGAAATGCCCACAATGTTCTAACCTCCATAGACAACTCCTCAGGGAACAGTTAAATTTGGAGCCAGTTTTTTCACTGAGCTGCGTGTAGGTGCAGCCACAAGCCTGCATGGAGGGTACCACACAGTCCCTTCTTCTGTCCGCACAAAATGATTCTTTAAAAATGATAAAACTGGCTCTTCAAAAAGAGAGAATCTAACATCATCTCTTCATGTTTAATGGCATCGCCATTTGCTAAATCCCCCACGGTCAACATTCTGTGGTTACCACTGACCAGGAACTGAACTAGACTTAGTCATATAAATACCATGGTTAAAAGAGCAGGTCAAAGGCTCAGAATCCTGTGACAAGTAACTCGTCTCCTGACTCCCCAAAGCCTGTCCACCCTCTACAAGGCATGTTGTGGGGCTTCTCTGATGTTTTGCTTGTTATGTAGTTATAACTATTGTTCCACTGAAGTAGCCGACAACGTCACAGTGGTTCAAAATGATTTATTTGAACTACTATAGTTATAGGACTCTGAATCAGGTCATTAAGGCCAGTCAGAATACATAATTCAGAATTACACTCGCAGTTATAGTTTTGATTACAAGTAATTAGCATATACCAATCAAGGTATAGGAATTATCTCTCTCCACTTCCAGTTATTGATTAAGGTGACATTATTCATACGGTACAGATATTGAAACCAATCACCTCACGCTTGCTTAATTATTATATCCAATCAGTATGAGATTTAATTACACTGATGGGGTTATTGTTCAAACTATCTTTGACACCCTAGCTGTGTCTGAATTTTAAATCAATCAAAATCCCATTTCCAAATGTCTGGTTTAATGGCCCCTCTCAGCCTGAGACATAAGCAATCCCACACTGTAGTATCTTCTTTGAAGGTCAGTTCTGTCTAGCAGCTTACTATCCCTGAAATGTATGCCTCTGCAGTTAAACTGTCTGCAGGTCTTTTGTGTTTTGCCTCTTTTAACCCTTTCACTGGACACAGTTATTAATGTGGACACTCTTCTCCATAATTATTAGTATGGATATTATTCCCCCTCGAGGCACAGGTCAGGAGTGTGATGGAATACTGTCCAGCTGCTGGATGGGTGCAGCTCCAACATCACTCAAGAAGCTTGGCACCATTCGGGACAAAGCAGCCCGCTTGATTGGCATCCCACTGTAAACATTCAATCCCTCCCCCGCCAATACACAGTGGCAGTAGCGTGCACCATCTACAAAATGCACTGCAAGGAATTATAGACAGCACCTTCCAAGCCCACAGCTATCACCATCTAGAAGGACAAGGGCAGCAGACACATGGGAACACCATCTCCTGGACGTTCCCCTCCAAGCCACTCACCCTCGTGACTTGGAAATATATTGTTGTTCCTTCACTTTTGCTGGGTCAAAATCCTGGAACGCCCTCCCTAACAGCACTATGGGTGTACCTACACCACATGGTCTGCAGCGGTTCAAGACGGCAGCTCACCGCCACCACCTCGAGGGCAGTTAGGAATGGGCAGTAAATTCTGGCCTAGCTGGCGATGCTCACATCCCTTGAATGAACAAAAAAAATAATTTAACAGGGACTATTGCTGTGCACTGAGATTTTCTTTGCTGAAATAGATTTTTGTGAGCTTAGAGAGAGAGTGTTATCACAGCCAGAGTATATAATGTTATATCAAGCTAAACATACCTTCTAAATGGTTTGTCAGCTGACTTATAAGCAATGATTCACAAAATTGGCTTATTAATGCACGTATTTTGAAGACAAAATTGAAGGCAGCAGATGTTGGTCTGTTTCCTGCCCAAAGTAAATAAATGTTAATTTGACAAGTATGAAATGCTGTAATATCTTTGTCGATCTTTAAGCATCTGTTCATCACTAAGTAGTGACCAATGTCCTTTCAGTTTAGTCAATATTGTTTTTCCGTTCAGAGAGTTGATTATTGTAAAGTGATTGAAGTGAAACTATAATTTTTATAAATATTGACAGTGATGCAAGAGAAATGTTTTAATTGTGCATTAGCCATGCAGTTCCTTGGTCTGCAGGCACTGAAGTATCCAATTTCTTTTTTGTTGCTCTTACAAGAATATTCCTTTCAATTATGTGGTCTTTCAATCCCATGCTGTACGTCACCATTTAGTACATGTTTAATCACTAGTTTCCAATTTTCCTTAACTTTCAACATATTTTCATCCTGATCTGCTCCCCATTATGGGTCTTGATCCTTTATCATGGTTTTGTACCTTTTGAAAATGCAGCTGACGCGTAACATGTGCTTTCTTGCATTACTTCCTCAGGATAACAATCTTGGGATATAAACGGCCTTTGGAGCCAAATGATTTATGGTCCTTGAATAGGAAGGATAAATCTAAAGAGATTGTGCCACAACTGGCTGCAGAATGGGAGAAAGAATGCTCTAAGACTACCAGGTAATGGATACATTTGTAAATGTTGTTCTTGACAAAAAGTCATGATGTGGAGATGCCGGCATTGGACTGGGGTGGGCGCAGTAAGAAGTCTCACAACAGGTTAAAGTCCCAACAAGTTTATTTGGAATCGCAGTTGGGGTTGCCTTGCAAAGTTTAAGTAAAAGCAAGCAATGTGTTAAGGTCTGGAATAAAATAGTTGTTTTAAATAAATACTTGAAAGAAGTTCTATGACAAGCTTTTGGAGTGCTACTCCTTCATCAGGTGAGTGTGAGAAGGAGCAGGGCTCTGAAAGTTCGTGATTCCAAATAAACCTGTTGGATTTTAACCTGGTGCCTTGGCAAAAAGTATTACAGTCTTTACATAGTCTATGTAAGTTGTGTTCATTCTTATTATGCTCCAAGTAATTTTAATAAATTTGGATTTATTTTTTCATTTGGAAAAGACATAGTGAAATGGTGTACTCTCCTAAGAAGAACAGAACCAAAAAGGATCCTGAGAATATTGGAGAACCTGATGAAGCACATGTATTGCTTTTAAGGAAGAAAAATAATTTGCAACCTTCATTGCTGAAAGCACTTTGTAGGGTCTTTGGGCCATACTTTATGATGAGCTTCCTGTATAAAATCATTCATGACTTGTTGATGTTTGCCAGCCCTGAAATTCTGAAGTAAGTTGCACAATAGTTCACAAAATAATTCTCAAAATGAAAAGATTGCTGTAATGTTTTTTGTAGATATCATCAGTTGAACCATATTGATGTATTTTAAACTGATGTATTTTAACCTGATGCCACACTCGTTTGTGACACTAATCTTGCAGCATGAATATAACTCGTAACGTAAGTAGGAGGCTGTAAGAGCCATTGAACCCGCTTCTCCGATCAGCAAGATTGTGGCTGATCATCTAACCCAATTCCATCTTAATTCCCTCAGTACCCAAAAATCTACCGACCTGTCATGAATTGACTGAGCCTCCATAGTTGTCTGGGTACCCTTCAATGTAGAAACTTCTCCTCATTGCAGTCCTAAATTATTGACCCCTTAATATAAGACTGTGACCCTATGTTCTAGATTCTTCACAGTAAGAAGTCTCACTTAAAGTCCAACGTGTTTATTTGGTAGCACAAGCCACAAGCTTTTGGAGCGCTGTGGCTTGTGCTCCCAAATAAACCTGTTGGACTTTAACCTGGTGTTGTGAGACTTCTTACTGTGCTTACCCCAGTCCAACGCCGGCATCTCCACATCTAGATTCTTCAACCAGAGGAAACGTTTTCACAGCATCTGTCCTGTTAAAAGCCCCTTAATAAAAGCCCCCTAACCAGCGCGGTGGCCCAGTGGTTAGCACCGTTGTCTCACAGCGCCAGGGACCCGGGTTCAATTCCCGGCTTGGGTCACTGCCTGTGCAGAGTCTGCACATTCTCCTTGTGTCTACGTGGGTTTCTTCCGGATGCTCCGGTTTCCTCCTACAGTCTGAAAGACGTGCTGGTTAGGTGAATTCGCCATGCTAAATTCTCTCTGTACCCAAACAGGCGCCTGAGCGTGGCGACTGGGGGATATTCACAGTAACTTCATTGCAGTGTGACTATATTTCACCTCTCATCCTTGTAAACTCAGTGAATATATCCAATGTCTCCTCCATAGGACAATCCAGGAATAAATCTAGTGAACCTTTCTTGTCATAGAGGGAGTGCAACAATGTCTTTCCTTGAGTAAATACACACAGTACGACAGGGTGTGGCCTCATCAATGCTATTTATGCATATTTGATCCTTTACACAGATTCAACTCCCTAAGTAACAGAAGCTAACCTATCATTTCCCGTCCAGATTTCTTACTGCACCTGCGTGTTAATTTTCTGTAATTCATGTGCAAAACCCTGGTGTCTTTGAGTACAAACAATTCACTCTTTAAAAGAAAATCCTATCAAATAGCATCACACTTTGCCAAATTGTAATCCACCTGCAGTAGTGTTCATCACTCACCCAATCTATCGATATCCCTCGGCAGCTTCTTTGTATCTTTCTCATTGCTTATTTCCCCACCTAATTTTGTATTGGCTGCAGACTTGGATTCGTAACATTCATTTAAGACAATGAGATGTGGATTGTCAATTGCTGAGGCCCAAGAACTGAGCCTTGCTAGTCACAACTTGCCAAGTTAATTTATCCTAGCTGCCTCCTGTTCTAAGCAAATTCTCGATCCATGCTAATGTATTGCTCCCAATTCCATGTGTCTGAGTGTAGTGTAATAACCTGTAAGTGACACCTTGCTGAGTGATCTTTGAAAATCCAAGTGCACGATATCCATCAGTACCCTCTTATTCATCTATCTCGTTATATCCTCACAACTCATAAATCCATGTTGACTGTGTTTCATGTTATGATTATTGGCAACAAAAGAATCATTTGTTTTGGTTATTTTTAGCTTGTAATAGCAGCTGAAGCTAATATTATAGAATCCCTACAGTGCAGAAAGAGGCCATTTAGTCTGAAAGGACATCCTACCTTGCCCCATTTGCCATGGCTAATCCACCTACTCTGCACATCTTTGGACACTAAGGGGCAATTTAGCATGGACAATCCACCTAACCTGCACAACTTTGGACTGAGAGAGGAAACTGGAGCACTCGAGGAAACTCACGTTTTAGAATCATAGAATCCGTACAGTGCAGAAGGAGGCCATTCGGCTCATCGAGTCTGCATCGATCGCACTTCCACCCAGGCCTTATTCCCGTAACCCCACTTATTTACTCTGCTAATCCCCCTGACACGAGAGTCAATTTAGCATGGCCAATCAACCTAACCCGCACATCTTTCAGACTGTGGGAGGAAACCGGAGCACCCGGAGGAAACCCACACAAATAGTGACCTGAGGCTGGGAATTGAACCCGGGTCCCTGGCGCTGAGAGGTAGCGGTGCTAACCGCTGCCACCATACCGAAGGAGTTGACACATTTAAGTTTAAAAGTTTTAAGCTGAAATCTATCAGCGCAGCACACAATTGCTTTTAGTCTTCAACAAAAGACCGCTTTGGTGGTGATGATTCCAATGTCAAGTATCCAATTGTGCTTTGGTCAAAACTGCTACAAGATACTGAACAGATTGTCACGATACAAGTCTGGCAGTTTTGTGCCCAATTCAGCTCAAGCACCACGGGGAGAAAAAAGTGGGCTCTATTCCATGTCTCCCCTGTATGTGCACTTGTGTGGCATGCACGGACATCATCTGATGCATCAAAAGGAATAGCTTACATTTATGTAATGTCTTTAAAATACAAGATTTTCTTAGTGCATTTACAAAGAAATACTGAGAAGCCACTGGAGGGCAGCTTGGAGGTGTCAGTGAATTCTAGGGTGAAAAGAATGGACAAGTAGGTAGGCAGAGTGACTGGGAAGGGAATTCCAAAGGTAGGGACCAAGGTAGTGAAGGCTTTGCCACCAATGTTGTGGCAAGAAACCAGATTCTTAAAACCAAAGTGTGTCAGAGGAGGAAGTACGGAGGAGGTTGTAAGGCTGTTGAGATATTTTGAATTTGAGGGGCAGGAGACCACTGTAAATTGGTGAGGACCGGGAGGATAGGATAGGGACGGGATATGCATGGCACCATTTTTGTCAAGTTGAGGTTGTGGACTGTGGATTAGTCAGGAGAGCATTGAGGCAAAGGATTCTGGCTTGGTCAAAAATCCAGATGATGAATTGTGGCATGGTTAATTAAGTTGCGATGGTATGGAGAGGGGCATTGTTGAACAGGCAGAAATAAGTGGACCTCGTGTTAAAAAGGAAGTGGAGTGTGAAGCTTAGCTCGGGATTGAACGTGTTGCCCACATTGCAGGTGGTTTTTCTCAGCCTGAGTGGCCTGGATGTGAATGGCGCCATTACCAGGGGAGCTGAACTTATGGTGGATAATAACTTCGAGGCTCTTCTAATGCTGTTTTGTGAAGCAAGTAGTGTGATCAAAATTGATTCTTTATGATCATGATCACTATGACATTTCTAGTTGAAGTTGGGGACTTACAATTGAGATAATTTTTCAAAAAATTATGAATCGAGTCTCCCCCCTCAATGGCACAATGTAATATGTTAATCTGTTGTGAAGTTGGGCAACTAAAGTTTGTTTGTGGTTTGTCTTATTGCATAATTCCCAGCATTTAATCACTTCTTTTTCTTTTAACAGGTTGCTGTTGCAATTTATCAATAACGAAAAGGCTCCAGCCTGGCATGGCTACTTTTATGTCGTGCTGCTATTTTTATGTGCATTTATACAGACTCTCTTCCTCCACCAATACTTCCAAATTTGTTTTGTTACTGGAATGAGACTGAAAACTGCTATTATAGGAGCAGTTTATAGAAAGGTATGGGTTCATTCTCCAACCTTTGTTGGTGCAACAAAAATGTTAAAATAAATCCCACCACGGTGCTTTTGAAGTTTATTGTAATGGTAAAAGATTAAGATCTTAAACGAGGGGCAGAATTATGGATCAGTAATGAGGCAGCTACACCGAGAAGGAAATGTACAGTTTTGTTAAGTGATTAATGTAAAATACTTAAGTTGGTGGCTGCTTGCTGATTTAAGAAGGACATGGAGATTTTAGCTTTCCGATTTTAATTGACAGTTGTGTTAACCATTTTGAAATAAGTAATTTAAAATATTCAAAGGAAAGTAACTATGAACATTGTGGAGCATTGAGCTTGTTTCTTTAAACAGAGAAATCCTTGTGGACAAAGTATGTATCCAATGATGACCGCTCTTTCAAATGTATTTATCATTGTAGAATAGTCTCTCCGTGTTTAGAAATAATCAGCTTTACCTACCTGAACATATACAACTTTAGCTTGTAGATTAAGCAGAATTATCTACGTTTTATTGTATGCATGAACTGCCCTTTGCATTGCTTTAAAAACATGTTTGGAGTAATCAGTTTTCATTTGTTTTGTACTAAGGCCCTGGTTATTTCAAATGCAGCAAGAAAAACATCCACAGTTGGGGAAATTGTAAACTTGATGTCTGTGGATGCACAGAAGTTCATGGATTTGATAACGTACCTAAACATGATCTGGTCTGCACCACTTCAGGTGGTGCTAGCTATGTTCTTCCTGTGGCAGGTAACTAATTTGATGGTAGCGAAATTCTCTTTTGCCCTCAGTGCAGTTATTATGACATTCATTCGAGGGTTATTAAATTGGTTTTATTTTTTAGATAAAGTTGTTTCTATTTGTGGCTTGACTGGTTTTACTCTGGATTCTCTTATTACATTATTGCACTACCGCCTGGTGGGTTCAGCATGAGCCTGCTACAGCGTTTATGGATTTAGAAGCACAGAAACAGGACCAGACCATTCATTCCCATGGCCTATCCTGCCATTAAGCCAGATCATTTAACTGTCTTTGACTTATATCCCATAAGATGTTAATTGACCCAGTGGTGTTTTTCAAATCTAGTTTGGTAAGAATGTTTTCTATCTGCTATGAAATTTCCCCAAATCCACATGTGCCAAGTTATAGCATATTGACTTTTATAGAAAAGAGGACTTGGATTAGCTTCAACTATCCTAGGAGGAATTAAGATCTAATGTCATTTCAGGATGTCACCTTGTTCTTCAAATGTCACTTTTTATTTTAAAGAAAATCCTCATGTTTTAGTATTATTACTAAGTGATGTGAATTTAGATGCCAATGGTTCTTTTTCGGAGTGTAAAGTGCAAGATTTCCAAATGTTTATTTCGTAAATGCTACTCACAATTTTAATGTTTTTGCACTGCTCAGAATCTTGGGCCCTCTGTGCTAGCCGGTGTAGCTGTTATGATTCTTCTGGTCCCGATAAATGCTGTGATTGCAGTGAAGACAAAAACCCTCCAGGTAAAAGCAAAATATAATGGATGCTGGATATCTGAAATTAAAATAGAAAATTCAGGAAACGCTCAGCAGGTCAGGCAGCATATGTGGAGAGAGAAACAGTCAATGTTTCAGGTTGATGACCTTTCACCAGAATTGAAGAGAAATGAATCATAGAATCCCTACAATGCAGAAGAGGCCATTCAGCACATCGAGTCGGCATGGACAAGTTGGGCCGAAGGACCTATTTCCATGCTGTAATCCTCTATGACTCTGAGTGCACCAAGTCTCTGACAGTCTCTTACCCAGGTCCTCTTGCCCATCCTATCCCTGTAACTGTGGCTCATCCATCTAAACTAGACATGTTGGGACACTAAGGGGCAATTTAGCACGGCCAATCCACCCTAACCTGCACATCTTTGGAGTGTGGGAGGAAACCGGAGCACCCGGAGGAAACCCATGCAGACACTGGGAGAACGTGCAGACTCTGAACAGTTACCAAAGGCTGGAATTGAACCCAAGTCCCCGGATGGAAATGTAATAGGTTTCAACGAATGGAAGAGGGGAAATGGGGTGGAAATAACCGAAGGGAAGGATTGTAATTAAAAGTACTAAGGATTAAATTCTGCATCAAAGCCAAAGAATAGTTGTAGTTATGTAAAAAAAGCACAAAGTGTATCCAGGTGAGGCATGGATGGTTATATAGAAACCGTTTGAAAGAAAGATTGAGATCCAGCAAAAAAACCCTCAAATGATTGAAGGCAGAGGTTATAACCTAAAGTTGTTGAACTCCATTTTGAGTCCATAAGCCTATAAAGTGCCGAGTTGAAAGATGAGATCTCGTTCCTTGAGCTTCAGTGGAACACTATAGCAGACCGTGGACTGAAAGGTCAGAGTGGGAGCAAAGGGTCATGCTTGCAAACTGAATGGAGATGTTGAGGAAAGTTGTCAGCCAGTCTTTATATTTGGTCTCCCCAGTGTAGAGGAGACAACATTGTGAGCGGTGAATACAGTCTGCTGTCCTTTTAACACTTCCCTCCTCAACATCCAAGGCCGCAAACTCTGCTTTTGAATGAAACAGCAATTCACTTGTACTACTTTCAATTTAGTATATTGTATTCGTAAAAGGCATTTTGTTCCATGACATCTTTGCCATTTAATCTCTCCTGCCCTCTACCCTATCCCAGACCACCCCTTTAACTCTTCTTCGCCCCCAACCACCCCCCCACCCCGCACAACATAAAACACACATTTCTACTTTCATTGGTTCTGAAGAAAAGTCATGTTACCTTCGAAGTGTTAATTTATTTCTGTCTCCATGGCTGCTGCCAGGCCTGCTGAGTATTTCCAGCACTTTCTGCGTGTTTTTATTTTATGAAAATTTATGTTGAACCGTTCTGATAAATATACAATTTTATTTGTTTTTAAATATTCAGGTGACGCAGATGAAAGAAAAAGACAACCGTATCAAATTGATGAATGAGATTCTAAACGGAATAAGAGTATTGAAGTTGTATGCTTGGGAGCTGGCGTTTAAGGAGAAGGTGTTGCACATTAGAGAGAAAGAGCTCCAAGTCCTCAAAAGTTCTGCCTATCTCTCTGCGATTTCAACGTTCACGTGGGTCTGTGCACCTTTTCTGGTAAGTGAAATGCAATCTATGGAATGTTTGGGATGGGGAATAAACTAGTCAAAAAAAATTTCAGAATATATTTGGATTTAATTTTGCAAAAATTGTGGAGCCTGAATACTAGTCCTTGAATTAAATTGTGCATCATTGATTTGAGCTGGTAATTGGAATAACTCAAACTGACGCAAAATTGAATCTAAGCCACAAATGAATTAATAGAATCCCTACAGTACAGTAGGAGGCCATTCGGCCCATTGAGTCTATACCGACCACAATCCCACCCAGGCTCTATTCCCATGACCCCACACATTTAACTTGCTAGTCTGACTGATACTAGGGTCAATTTAGTATGGCAATCAACCTAACCCGCTCATCTTTTGACTGTGGGAGGAAACCGGAGCTCCCGGAGGAAACCCATGCAGGCACGGGGAGAACGTGCAAACTCCACATAGGCAATGACCTGAGGCAGGAATTGAACCCGGGTCCCCGGTGCTGTGAAGCAGTAATGCTAATTAGAGTGGTGTGTCTGTGTATATTTTCAAAGTAATATTGTTCACAGCATGACTATAATCATTCACAGATTTATTAAGTATATATAATTATTGATGAGAATTAAACATGTACTTATCAGCAACACAGCTCACCAACTGGCTGATCAGGCCTCACTGAATTCAGTCTCTCTCGGTAACCATTCTTAGATACTTTTTCAATCCTGTTATGTTTGAGTGTTACCTTATCTTTCTTTCTTTGTTCCTGAACAGTGACTTTAGTTTTATTTATCCCAATTGCTGTCAATCAAATCCTTAGGCTGAAAATAGTTACAGAAAATCATGAACTATTAAAGACTTCCTAATGAACTGTGAAGTTGTTCTCATCACTCTCGGCTCCATCTTTCTGAACAATACAACCCTCTTATGCCATCTTTAGTGCGCAGACAGCTCACCATAAGAATGCCAGATCTCTCCTGTGCCCCTCTGCAGTATAAGGATGAGCCACCTACTGGATATTGTGTTCTCTACATGTCCCTTTGAACCTACACCCTCCTAAGATCTTGTTACACGATTTGTCCATAACAAAGGGAATATTCAATGCCTGGTGAGATGGCTACAGTTATCAGACTCCCTGTAGAATAGAGCTCAGGAATTCAATCCTGGGTCTCTGAATACTGCCACAAAATCAATAATTTTACTGTGTAGAAAAATGTGATAGTCGTAGAATCCCTACGGTGCAGAAGGAGGCCATTCGGCCAATCGAGTCTGCACTGACCACAATCCCACCCAGGCTCTATTCCCGTAACCCCAGATATTTACCCTGCTAATCCCCTGACACTAGGGTCAATTTAGAATGGCTATTCAACCTAACCCGCACATCTTTGGAGTGTGGGAGGAAACCGGAGCACCCAGAGGAAACCCACGCAGACACGGGGAGAACGTGCAGACTCCACACAGACAGTGACCAGAGGCTGGAGTTGAACCGGGGTCCATGGCGCTGTGAGGCAGCAGGGCTAACCACTGTGCCACCGTGCCGTTTTATATTTTCCAGTTTGTATGTGTATAGGAAAGTACAGCAAGCAAAGGGACTCTATAATAAGTGCTGAATATTGAAACAGGTAGTTTTTAATGCTTAAACGTCATAACTTAAATTGTTTGAAGCCAAAATTATTACTCTGCATATCTGGTATGTGCATAAATACATAGAACATAGAACAGTACAGCACAGAACAAGCCCTTCGGCCCACGATGTTGTGCCGGGCTTTATCTGAAACCAAGATCAACCTATCCCACTCCCTATCATCCTGGTGTGCTCCATGTGCCTATCCAATAACCGCTTAAATGTTCCTAAAGTGTCTGACTCCACTATCACTGCAGGCAGTCCATTCCACACCCCAACCACTCTCTGCGTAAAGAACCTACCTCTGATATCCTTCCTATATCTCCCACCACGAACCCTATAGTTATGCCCCCTCGTAATAGCTCCATCCACCCGAGGAAATAGTCTTTGAACGTTCACTCTATCTATAGAGTGAACGTTCAAATAGCAGTTGTATAAAAGCAGCAGGGCAATGGGAGGCGGCGGGGAGGGAGGGTGGTTGGTAAATGATTTTTTTTTTGTTTAGCGTTTATTATTTGGCTGGCATGACTCTTGTACTAAAATGTAGCTGCAAAAGTTGAATTATATTTCCTTTCTTTAAACTTGATAGCTGTTGATTACTTCTGCATCTCGCCATTTTCAAGTACAACTTTGTACAATTTTTTAAAGCACTATAGTTTAGATAACCTTTTTAAGATAAATCTATTCATCTTTGGGATGGAGAAATGAATCAGAATGTTTCAAAACAAGACATTTTACAAAAAAAATACTTTGAGGAGAGTTTTAAATATATTTTTCCAGATCGTATGTAAATGGGAAAATACAGCAAGGAGTGAAGCAAAGGGACTAGATAATATTGGTATATCTCTATCCGAACTTTGAGCTGACAAGGATGCCCTGTGTAAAAAACTGATGTGACTTGATTATGTCTACATTAGGTTAAAGCATGCACAGCAAAGTTATGTTACTGCCTGCAATATATTATAGTGGTAGAGTGTTTGTTGCTTTGAGCAAAGAATTTATGACTGGAAAGAATTCTGGATCTATTTTAAGAGCATGTTTATTATAGCGAACGTATTGAAGAGTAAAGATAAAATTCAGTGAGTTCTGCAGCAGTATGCCTTTGTGTTGTTTTTGGCTTCAAAAAAACTGATGTGGTCCAGGCCAACTAATCACTGTCCACAATAGTTTATACAGTAGGGTTCCCTTCAAAAAGTTGCATGGTTCACATAAAACAGGACTGTCCATATCTTCACTGACTATGTAAGGAACAAAACTGGAACTTGGGAACAATTTGCTTATGTTTGGGGCACTACTCGGAGTTCATCTCAACTGCATATTTTGCATGCGGATTTGACCGTTGAGAGTTTTTGTTCTTCACATGAGGGTACTAACGCTTGTTAGAAATGTGTACGAGCAACTCTAGGGTACTTAAATGACTCTTGAAGTAACTGTCGAAAAATATTTGTGATATCATAGATGGACTGGATCTTGCATTCACTTAGGGGAAGGGGAAGTGATGGCATAGTGGTAATGTAATCCGACTGCTAATTCAGAGGTCCAGGCTAATGTTCTGGAGACTCGGGTTCAAATGCCACATGGCAGCAGGTGGAGTTTCAATTCAAATAAAAGTCAGTTCCACTGAAGGTGACAATGAAACTACTATTGATTGTCGTAAGGTTCACTAATGTTAAGAAAACAGAGGCAGTTTTAAGGGATTTATATTTGTATTGGTAAATATTTGATATAAGGTGTAGTTTTAAGTGGTTTTAATTTAATGTTTCTATGCACGGAAAGGTAAAACTTGTAGTTAGAGGTTTACAGCATGGAAACAGGCCCTTCGGTCCAACTTGTCCATGCCGCCCTTTTTTTTTTAAACCCCCTAAGCTAATCCCAATTGCCAAGTAGTTAGATTCATGCTGGACAAAGGTATTTGTATGAGTGGGTGCTGGTTCAGTTCCAGCTGTGTTTCTATTGTGCTTGGAGAGGGCTACGACGTGCAGAGTAAGTTAACTAGAAGTGGTTGCTTAGCAACAGGGGGCTACATTCCACAGGGAGAGATTTCCTTTCTTCTTAGTTTTAGCTGAATTTGTTGGCAGTTGGAGACAGGACGCCGGGAAGTGAATATCTCTCAATTCTGTCAGTAGAAGCTCGACAGGACAAGGGAACTGCAAAGAGGCAGACTTCCAAGATGACTGAAGTTAAGAGAGCAGAGACCAAGGTATTGTTTGGAAAAATTCAAGGAAGAGTAAACAAAGTGGTTCTGAGTTAAAGAAACAATTGCAGTAATCAGATTTTAATGTGAGAAAGCAGACTTCAGAAGTAAATCAAAGTTTGATACCATTTCAATAGTCTGGAAATTGAGAGTTAAAGCAATTATGAATAATTTGTGCAGCAGTCAAGACCAATAAATCCAAAAGGGGTGGTGTAAAACCTGGACTGGATGCGCTGTTAAAAGTGGCGCGGAAGCTTTGTTTAAGAGAGTCATTTGGAAAACATGGACTGGATTTGGCAGTGCAAACTATCATGGAAAGCGTTACTGAGGGAAAAAATTTAAAAACGTGTTTTTGGAAGTGGAGTTTGGAAATTCTCATGTGGCAATCATCTGGGCGAATTCGGAGGAGTTCACAGACACTAACTTGAGTTCAGTGCAGAGTGTTTGATCACAGCCAATCTGTGAGCTCAAAGGGATGAGACTATTGTATCTTAAGGTATACTTCGTAATTCGTGTCAATCTTAAACTCTATGTATAATTGTTAAAACTAAGTGGGAAGTAAAGCATTGTATCATCCAGTTTTTCGGTTTGATAAATTTTTTTATTGTTTTAAAAACTAATTGGGAGTCCTGTGACTCTGTTCCTCCACATTTAAAAAAAAAATAACGTTATGGTCTTTTGAACCAGGGTTCCATTCTGGAATCTTCCTGTCCTGTATAACACCAACTGGGATCTTAGTGTCCTTTTAAGGAAGGAAATCTGCCATCTTTACCTGACCTGGCCTAGATGCAATGCCTGATCCACAGCAATGTGGTCGACTCTTAAATCATAGAATCCCTACAGTGCAGAAGGAGGCCCTTCGGCCCATCGAGTTTATACCGACCACAATCCCACCCAGGCCCTATTCCCATAACCCCATGCATTTAAACTTTCTAATCCCCCTGACACACGGGTCAATTTAGCATGGCCAATCAACCTAACCCGCACAACTCCGGACTGTGGGAGGAAACTGCAGCACCGGGAGGAAAACCATGCAGACACACGGAGAATGTGCAAACTCCGCACAGAGACCCAAGGCCGAAATTGAACCCAGGTCCCTGGCATTGTGAGGCAGCAGTGCTAACCACTGTGCCACCGTGCTGCCCTTTGAACCACTACAGGAAAGTTAGAAAGCAGTGAAACTGGATGGACCACCCAGCGTTGGCCTGGACACTGGAAACTATAATGGCATATCCATCCCTGTCAATCCTGCAAAGCCCTCCTTACATCTGGTGGGTGCTAAAATTGGGAGAGCTGTCAAGAACAGTCCGGCATAGTCATACTCACCGAACCATACTTTACAGACACTGTCTCAAATACACCAGCACCAGCCATAGCAACTGAGCTGTAAACCTCTTTCTTTAATTGCCAGACTGATGATTGTAGATGGTGCTCGCTGGTCAAATTATAGTTTCAAGATAGTTTATTTTGAGTGTGAATTATTTACCTTTTTGCTTTAAAGATGAATCAGACAGGCACAATCTAGTGGTAACCTGTTGGGCAATAAAAGTTTTAAAGTTTATTTATTAGTGTCACAAGTAGGCTTACATTAATATTGCAATGAAGTTACTGTGAAAATTCCCTAGTCGCCAAACTCAGGCACCTGTTCGGGTACACTGAGGGAGAATTTAGCATGGCCAATGTACCTAACCAGCACGTCTTTTGGACTGCGGGAGGAACCCGGAGGAAACGCACGCACGCGCACGCACACACCAGACTGTGGCTCAAGCCAGGAGTTGACCCGGGTCCCTGGCGCTGTGAGGCACTGTGTATGTCGCTAATTAAGATATATCCTGACACCATGAGTATGGGAGTGTGTTGCTGATGGAGCAACTGAGTGTTCTAAATAAACAGCAGTGGATATCATTGATTTATGTTCAAGGTATCCTGTTAAAATGTTTCTATGGTAAATGAAACCCCATTTTTTTTTTTGTATGCAACATTTCTTCATCTATAAAATTGCAAGAAATTAATCCTGTAAAACTTGTTTCCCTTTCATTTTGAATAGGTTGCTTTATCTACGTTCGCAGTGTATGTACTTGTAGATGAGAAGAATGTGCTCGACGCCCAGAAGGCTTTTGTTTCATTGGCACTTTTTAACATTCTCCGATTTCCACTCAACATGCTCCCCATGGTCATTAGTAGTCTTGTGCAAGTAAGTAAATATTTACATTGATATAAGGATGTATTTATATTAATGCTGTACTGTTAAGGTGGGATGAGAATGTTCTTAGTATTGGCCAGGTTTTTTCAATGCTTCGCTTCGATCCACAAATATTTTTAATGTTTTTATATTCTATTGACAAAGACTCTGAGGGTGCACCGAACATAGCTAGCCAGGGAAGTTAAGGATGAAATCAAATGAACAGAAAAATTGTAAAAGAAAAAGCGCTAAAGATGACTAAAAAATAATAGCGAAATTGGAATATGAGAGAAAACTGGCAAGAAATATAAAGTAAGAAGTTTAACAACACCAGGTTAAAGTCCAACAGGTTTATTTGGTAGCAAAAGCCTCACAAGCTTTCGGAGCCTTAAGCCCCTTCAGGTGAGAGGGAATTTCCCTCTCGCCTGAAGAAGGGGCTTGGGGCTCTGAAAGCTTGTGTGGCTTTTGCTACCAAATAAACCTGTTAGACTTTAACCTGGTGTTGTTAAACTTCTTACTGTGTTTACCCCAGTCCACATCTCCACATCAAGAAACAGACAGTACAAACAGAGCCAGTGTATGTGGTTTATTTAGACTTTCAGAAGGCTTTTGTTGAGAGGATGTTTCCTCTCGCGAGGGAATCGAGTATAAGGGGGCACAGTTTTGAATGGGAGACCCCTTATTTTTAGACAGATGAGGAATAATTAATTCCCTGAGGGTTGTTAACCTTTGGAATTCTCTTCCATGGAGGCTGGGTCATCAAATATATTCAAGGCTGAGTTAGACAGATCGACAAGGGAGTCAGGGTGGAGTTTAAAGTCACAATCCAATCAGCAATGACCTTATTGAATGGTGGAGCAGACTCGACGGGCTGAGTGGCCAACTGCTCTTCCTATTTTTTATGATCTGTGCAGTAACCTCGCGGTCCTTTTACGCAGTGCTGGCTCTGCCACTTAATGCCCAGTACAAGTGAGATTAGCATGCACAACACCTGTTTTGTCCGTTTGTCCAGTAAAATTGCGAAAGGTCCAGTTTCAGACGCATAGATGCCCAAGGCGTCTTCAAACCTTTCCATTGCCAATCGCCTATTTTTCTCACACAAGACAGCTGGCTGGAAAATCTTCCAAGAAAGGTCAATGAGTTACGATAATAACTCCAAACTTCTTTCTGTTATCTCTTAGTTGTGCTTAAAATATAAATGAGCTATATTTAATCTTTTTTTGTCAAGGTTTGTTTTAAAGTTAGCTAATTTTCGTCATCTCTTTAACTCCTCTTTTCTTCAGGCAGGTGTTTCCTTGAAGCGCTTGGGTACCTTCCTCTCTCATGAGGAACTGGATCTTGACACAGTGGACAGACATTTAGTCCGCTCCTGTAAGTAGTAGATCATCTTTCCCTGAATAAACGGTAAACAATTTCTGCACAACATCATGCATTGTATTCATGTTTTTACTTGTTCCTTGTTCTGTCTAACATTGATTAAAACGATCAAGACATTGTTGTCATATTTGCATGCAAAAGCTCTCCTTATGTAAAGTTTATTTTATCAATTCAAGATTACCTTTACAGTCTTGATTGTTGAATGCATTCCTAGTTAGATAAGATGGTGGGATAAATTATGAGCATGTGCTTCCCGATGTAATGCTTCCCAATCTTGCCTTTGCGTTTGGGGAGAGGCATTGAGCAAGCCAGTCGCTGCCACTTGTTCAAACAAAAAGAACAGGGAGAGAATATGAAGGAAATGTCATCCTTGATTATTCTCCAAAACCTCTGGTGGTGGATCCCGCACATCTTTTGGCAAAGCTTTAGGCGCAGGTGGCTTAACCACACACCTGCTTCCCTCTTTCACCCCTAGCCACACTCTGGTAGTGCATGCAAAAGACTAGTGATTGGAGTGGCACGGTGGCACAGCAGTTAGCACTGCTGCTTCACAACGCCAGGGACCTGGGTTCAATTCCGGCTTGGGTCACTGTCTGTGCAGAGTCTGCACGTTCTCCCTGTGTCAGGGTGGGTTTCCGCCGGGTGCTCCGGTCCCCTCCCACAAGTCCAAAAGACGTGCTGGTTAGGTGCATTGGCCATGCTAAATTCTCCCTCGGTGTGCCCAAACAGGCGACTAGGGGATTTTCACAGTAACTTCATTGCAGTGTTAATATAAGCCTACTATATACAATAAATAAACTTTAAAACTGGAGTGATAGGTTCCCCTGCTTATTAGTAATTTAATTAAAAGCTAGAGCTTGTTTTTATATGGTGCATTTCATGTTCTCAAAATATTTCAATGAGCTTCACTCAACGAACTGCTCCTGAAGTCCAGTGTATATATGTTCTTTTTGCAATTCATTTGAAACTATATTCCCTCGAATTACTTTGCTGTAATGCATTTGGTAGGAATCATTTTGATTTTAAATTAACTGACCATTTCCCACAACTCCCCTCCCTAGTTCATGGACATTAGGACAATCTTAATACTTCCACAATGTCCTGGCTATGGTCAGTTAGGACAGGAACTGCCAAGGACCAAACCTGGGGTTGCTATGGGTGGGAGTTTTAAGGATTAGAAAGATGTCATTTTGTTTGCATGGAAGTTAAATTATATTTTTTTGTCCAATTAGCATCAAACAGTATCATCATTAATAACGGAACTTTCAGTTGGTCCAAAGAAGATTCTCCGTGCCTGAACAAGTAAGAAGTAAAATGAGCATGTTTTGTGATTTACCTATACATATATAACATATAGCATATGTCTTGTGTGTTTTCTGCGGATATTGTAATTCATTTCAAATAATGCTAATGTTGGCAATTTAATCAAAAACAATGTATGGAAAGATGCCCAGGTTTGTGCTTTTGCAGAATGCATTTCTTCATTTTTATAATCTATATTAACACTGACTTGGGAGATGATTGTGCAAACAAGGAGTTTGGAGAGGTCATGGATGCTGGAGATGGGGCTGGTAGTTGAAAAGGCCAGAGGGGTAAGGGAGGGTTTATTTCTAGACAGGGCGGGACTTGAATACAGAAGCAGGTATAGTACTTTATATTGCTTTTTCCATACCTCTGCCAGATTGTCTGTTAAAAGACAAAGCGGCTTTTCTTTTATGTTTGAATCAGTGCTTCTGTTGCTACCATTGATGCTCCTGTGACTTTCTGGGTGGTGTCTGGAATGTAATCTAATGTATTAATCTGTGTAAAGTCTCGATATTCATTATAGGTGTGGACCGTGCACACATGCATGCATTGGTTTTTGATCCAGGCTATTTTCATAGATGATCTGAATTGCAGTGGAATGAATGGACTGAGAATGCCCATGATACCAGCGCAACTAATTACTCTGGTACAGCTCCCTAAAGACCAGAGTGAGCTTTGATCGATCCAGTGTTGAAGTCGACGTAAATGTTGCAGAAAGCTTGCTATTGTAATCTATTTTATTAGAATAACATGTGCTGATTTGTGACCACCACAAAAGCAAACCATGCAATCATTTACCCTCTCACCAGATAAGAATTTGAGATAAAAACCAAGACTGATGGAATTAATATGATCCGTGTAAATGATTGATACCTGGCACAAACAGTATATTTACTGTGATTACGCACTTTACAATTTTCCTTGATGCCAGAGTATTTTTGTATTTTGTGGTAGGCAGTAATGTGGAGTTGAAGTTACAGTCAGATCATCCATGAGCTTATTTAATGGGAGAACCAGGCTCGAGGGGCTGAGTGGCCTACACCTGCTCTGAATTCATATGTTTGTATGCTTCTACAGCATTCAACTCTTGGTGATCTCCGAGATGTGGTCACTTACTTTTTAAGACAATGTTAGGCTATCATGGAGTCTTTGTGCTTGCGGTATATTTGGCTTTAGTCCAGCTGCTGATTTAGGGAAAAATCATTTAAAAACTGCAGGGGATTTGCTAAAACAAAAGGACGTAAAACAAATCCTTTGAGCCTCCATTCATCATGACATTTCTGCAACCACTGCAGTCACTTCTTTAATTCCGCCTATGATGCTCTTTTCTTTCTTCTTGTCCTTGCTGTGTTCCACTTGCGCAGTTGTTGTTGGTGTGGCCCCCGGCTTTGCTGCCTTGAGTTTCGGGGTGGGGAGGGGGAGGTACAGATTTGAATGTGTCTGGTCGCACGGTTGGGTTAATCAATTCAACAACAGGTCTGGTTGAACTGCATCGAGCACTGTTGGTTCTTGCACCCCCACTAAAACTTCTCATTTGTTTAGAGCCATCCTAGAATGCAAAGGCAACAACTATTTCTCCGCTAGAAACTGCCTTCTTAAATCCCTCCCATCCCTGTCTTTCTCCACCCTCAATTGCAAGGATTTCATGATGTTCCTTATCATTAAGGTCAATCATTTGTTCAGTCGCCACCTCCACATTACGTTCTTCCCCTTTGTCCCCCATGGCAAACCTCCCCCAAGATTCCCCACCCTGTTCTAACCTTCAAACCCACATCTTTTTTTAGTTTCTCTTCTATTTCCTGTCCTTGCTCATGAGACCCACTCGTGTTCTGTTGATCTCATTGCTGCTAAACACTGACCACACATTTTCTCAGCTATAGTTAAGTATTGGGAGGACAGAAGTCATTGTCTTCTTTCCTTGCCACAAACTCTGTTCCCTAGCTATTGACTCTTCCTCTTATCAACTGTTTTGACACTGAGCCAGTCTGTTCATAATCTCAGTGTCGTTTTTGACGTTGAGGAGCTTTCGACCATGTATCTGTGTTATAAAGACTTCCCATTCCCGCCTCATAACATTACCCAACTCTGCCTCTGCCTTAGTTTAGCTGCTGAGGAAACCCCCTCATCCATGTTTTATCTCTACATTTGACTATTCCAATACTCTCCTGGCCGGCCTCCCATTTTCCACCCTCCATGAACATCAGGTCATTCAAGGTTCTGCTGCTGGAGGTCTAACTCTTCAAGTCCCATTAACCTATTACTCCTGTACTCACTCACCTCCATTGGCCTCTTGTTAAGCAATGCCTTGATTTAGAATTCGCATCCTTGTTTTCAGTTCCCTCCATGGCCTCGTGCCTGCTTATCACATCGGCTCCACAACCCTCCAAAGTACCTGTGCTGCTCTGCCTCTGGTCTCTTGGACTTTGGTCACTCCATCTGCAATTGTGCCTTCAGCTGCCGAGATGCTAAACTCTAGAATTCCCTCCCTAATGCTTTTAACCATTCAAGAGGCAGCTAGATATAGCACTTGGGGCGAATGGGATCAAAGGTTATGGGGGGAAAGCAGGATTAGGCTATTGATCGTGATGACTGGCAGAGCAGGCTCGAGGGGCTGAATGGCCTCCTCCTATCTTCTATGTTTCTGACTTTATACTTTACTTTCCTCCTTTAAATACTCCTCAACACTTACCATGTTGAAGACATTTGATCCTGTTAGAATTGGCTTTCTAAAAATTTTCTTCATTTAATTGTCATTGAATGCAATGCTAATTACAGTTGAAAAGCCTAAAAACTTGCACTGGGTGATAACCAATTTAACTAAACTGTACAATATTATTGCCTGTTGATATAGCAGAGCAATTGAGTGTTCAGTAAATGGTTAAAAGCATTATCTATATTTATCTTACATGAACACTTGAGTATATAAAAGGAATGTGAACTAATTTTCAGTCCACAAGTAACATTCTTTCAAGTTATGGAAGTGAATTATGTAAAATTCAGTAATTATAACTTGCTTGACTTCTTTAACCCCCAGGATAGCAGTACTTCTAACCTAAGATAAAAGCAAATTACTGCAGATTCTGGAATCTGAAACCAAAAGAGAAAAAGCTGGAAAATCTCAGCAGGTCTGGCAGCATCTGGACTCGAAATGTCAGCTCTTTTCTCTCCTTACAGATGCTGCCAGACCCGCTGAGATTTTCCATCATTTTCTCTTTTGGATAGTAAGTCTAACCTTTTGGGTAACGAATGTCTGTGTGTAATGGGAAATGTTGTGTATGATCAGTTACTATTACCCTCTTTTATACCCAGAGCAAAATAATCAGCAGGAAGTTGTAGCAAAGGCAGTACTGGTATCCGAATAGCATTTGATCAAATACCGATACTTGACATGCTTTTACTATTTATTCTACTGCTGCTGAGATCTAACTTTCTTTTGATGCTGATTCTTGTTAATTTTCTGATTTTTATGGTACATTCATTGCTCCATATCAATATTTTTCTCACAGCATTGATGTAGAAATTCCTGAAGGTTCTCTTGTGGCTGTGGTTGGACATGTTGGATGTGGAAAATCCTCCCTGCTCTCCGCATTGCTTGGGGAAATGCAGAAAATGGAAGGTTATGTTGCTGTTAAGGTAAATCCTCTTTCTGCCCTCTTCCTCGTGTGCCTAACAATTCCGAATTAACAGTAACCTAAAGAATCATAAAATCCCGACAGTGCAGAAGGAGGCCATTTGGCCCATCGAGTCTGCACCGACCACAATCCCACCCAGGCCCTATTCCCCGTAACCCCACATATTTACCCTGCTAATCCCCCGACACGAGTCAATTTAGCATGGCCAATCAACCTAACCCGCACATCTTTGGACTATGGGAGGAAACCGGAGCACCCAGGGGAAACCCACACAGGGAGAACGTGCAAACTCCACACAGATAGTAACCTGAGGCCGGAATTGAACCCGGGTCCCAGTACTGGGAGACAGCAGTGCTAACCACCGTGCCACCCCAGTTATAAAATGTTCTAACTGAATCGTTAGAGCAAGTGTAACCTTGAGGCTGGATAAAGAACACACACTCTCTTCTAACTAAGGTTTCATGCTATCTATGATTGGGTTGCTTCTGCATATTCTTGCTTGCAATTTGTGACAATCTGCTGATTCTGTACTAATCATTACCCACTATGGTAATCGGTTGCCTGAGCAATGCAAGTATATAGTACTCCAGGGCACTGATGGCCAGCTAGCCAGCCCCGTTAGTGAAACTTGGTCAGGTATATCTGACACGGAGGGCTGGGATTCTTCTCACTTGATTCCTGATAACTGTATGAGGCAAAGCCTGAATGGCTAGGGTGGTCCTGGCTGGGTGAGCTTCAGAAGTTTACTAATGCTCTGCTCTAGCAAGCAATGCCAATTTTAATGGTATAGCCACTGTGCATACTTGAGAATTCCTCAGTCTCGGCCTTGCAAACTTGCATGTATGCTGTCTGAATTTGGGTAAATAGGCTGTGTCCTTTTTGGGAGAGTTCGTACACTTCATGTTGGGTAAACAGAACGTGTAAGTGTGATTTTTCTCAGTGGATGGAACTGAAGATTGTTCAACATACTAGTGTGTGCTTGTGTATGCCAGAGTTGACATGCTTTCATGGGGCATGGGTGTCTCTGACCAGGCCTGCATTTGTTGCTCATCTCTATTTTCCCTGGAGAAGGTGGTGGTGGATTGTCTAGTTGAACCGCTGTAGTCCAAGTGGTGTAGGTACACCTACAGTGCAGTTAGGGAGGGACCATAGTTGATGCAAAAACAGAAGTTGCTGAAAGCTGCGACCTCTCTGCTCAGGTACCAGCTTTGTAAATCGCATTTGTACTTTTCTCCAGTCTTCCTGTGTCCTTTTTGTACCTTTTATTGATGGAGACCAATTTTGTGCATGGTAATCTCAAGATTGGACTGACCAGAGTTCTGTCCAAGTTTAATACATCATCACTACTTTTGAGTTCCTTATCCCCGGAAAAAAATCCGAGCGCGTTGTTAGTATTTTCAGTGATTTTGCTGACCTTTTGATTGTTCACCTGCACCACACAGTCCTTTTGTTCTTGTACCCCATTCATTTAATTATTTTCTACAGTATAGGTGATATTCCTGCTATTATGTATTGTAAAGCAATGCATCTCTGTGTGATTAGTTACATGATGTGCTGTCATCAGAGGCTTTCGCAGGGTTCTATCTCTCTCCCACCTTGGACTGTGATGAAGCAACACGTATCTCAATAAACTCTGACTTGTTGGTCTAGTGATCCACCATGTGGCTGCCTATTCTTTTGTTCTTTGCTATAGAAGAGGCTCAGATCTCAAAACATAACAGTAAGAAAGAAAACTGGCGACGAGGTGTGACTTCTAGCAAGATGGTTGACAAAGACCAGTTATAAACAGGCAACGAGAAAACATAGTAGGGCGTAAAACCTTTACATTGCTACAGAGCCTTGTCCATCCTAAGAAGCCTGATTGAAAAAACCTACGAGGAAGTGATCAGGATTCTTGGAAGTCACTTTTCACCTAAACCAGTAATAATTGCCGAGGGATTCAGATTGCATTGATGGAGCCTAGAAGAGGATGAAAATATATCACAATATGTAGCAACATTAAGAAGGCTAGTGAAGAACCGAGTTTGCCTTGACCCTTGAAATCACTCTGTGAGACAGAGCTGTGAACTTCGAAATAAAGCAGTCCAAAGACAGTTGATCACCGAAAGCTCTTAATCATTAAAACTTGCTGTTGAGATCACTGTGTCCGTGGAATTGGCCGTGAAAGAAGCTCCTCAATTTGGAGCTGGAATAAAAATACATCAGATGGAAATGGACAGGAAGAAACCTCTTAAAATGCAGTCATGCCATAAGTTTGCCCAGGTGGGGACCATGAATGTTGGAGCAGAGAAAATAAATACAAAAGCTGTGGCAAAAAGAGCCACATAACAAAGGTGTGTTGGACACGATAGACTTCGCTAACTTTGTGCAAATACAAAAACATGTTGAAATCTACAAAAGGGGTTTACAAAATATCCAATGAGAACAAAAATTTCCCAGATGAGACCGGACTGGAGAAGATCCAGGAACTGAAACTAGGTGTCCAATCCATAAAAACGGATATGCAAAGGTTCTGAGTTTATCCAAAGTTAGACAGAAATGAAGTAAAGATGGATGTAGATACAGGAGTGGATGGACCCCTTCTCCCAGAAAGCATATACAATGGGAATCTTAAAACATACCACTAAAACCTTCAAATGGTGAAGGGAAATTTTTCTGCACTTTTTGGAAGTGTGTGGTTACACAAAATCCAGCTTAACTGGGGAGCAGTTAACCAATTAGTTGATAGCAAGAACACGCTGCAAAAACTTCTGGAGAAGTACAGGAAGGTGTTCGAGAATACCTCGGGATTCACGACTGGAGCGGAGGCAAAGCTCAAGATCAAACCAGATAGCAACCCGAGATGTTTCAAGGCAAGAACCCTGCCCAATGCAATTAAACTCAGTAGAAGTGGAACTAGAGGAAGTAGTTAAGGATAAAGTGATTGAACCTGTAGCGATGAGCGATTTGGGCAACCCCAGTCGTCCCAGTCATCCAATCTGATGGTTATTTACGATGAAGGTGGCAGCTGAGTTCAGCCACTGCTTATGATTGTTACTCACGAGGGATTGTTCTGTAAAAGCGCCTACTGTTCAGAATAACATTGATATTGGCCAAATGCCAGAAATCAACGGACCAAACCCTAAGTGGCCTCACTGGTGTCCAGTGTTATTTGGATGACATTCTAATCACAGCAGAAACATTTACACAACTGGGGAAACACTGGAGTGTCTAGAGGAGTACAGTCTCTGCGTGAAGCAAGAGAATGTGAATATTTCAAATCATCAATCGGTTATTCAGATCGGGTAATAGACAAGGATGGCCTCCACAAAAACCCTGAGAAAATTCCACCGACGCGTCACAGTTGTAATCGTTTTTAAGACTAATCAATTATGGGGAAAAAAGGAAATGACCACCCCATAGTAATGCTGGAACAAAAACAGAAAATGCTGGAAAATCTCACGTTATGGCAACTGTGGAGGAGTGGCTAATATCGTTCGCACCCTGGATGTTATCGAGCGCAGAACAAAATTATGCACAACTAGAGAAAGAAGCGCTCAGCACAACTTTTGGCATTAAACAATTTCACCAATACCTGAATGGTAGGCAGTTACCTTGTTGACTGATCACAGGCCATTGATGACCATTTTTGGTCCATCCTAGGGAATTCCATCATTAGCCGCAAGACATGTACAAAATTGGGCATTGATATCATCAGCGCACAATTATGAAATCAAGTATCGGGGATCAGAACAGCATGACAATGCAGGTGCTTTATCGAGATTGCCACTCCAGGACAAAACTGAATCACAAGACAGCTGAATCAACATATATTTCTCCCAGGTAGAGAATGAACCAGTAACACTCCCCAATGCGAAGGCACAGAAGAATGACCTGCTAATGGGTAAGGTCATAGAAATGGTTTGAAGAGGAACATCATTGGACAAACAAAAGAAGAGCCCTGAATTCACAACTTATATCATGAGGGAATTTGAGTTGCCGTCCAGAATGGAGTATTGTTATGGGGATAAGGGTGATCAACCCTCCATGCTTATGAAGCTGAATCCTGGATCAACTGCACAAAGGTCATCCAGGGGTAGTGCGGATGAAAGAGCTTGCATGAAGCTGTTTTTAGTGGCAAGGACTTGAAATAGAAGAAAAAGTGGGGCAGTGCCAGTCATGCACTAGAATATGGAATACTCCACCTCTACAACCACTTCACCTGTGCGATTGGCTAAAACAGCCTTAGCAGAGGGTATATATCGACTTCACGGGACCCGTTGAAGGCTACATATTTCTTGTCCTAGTGGACACGCATTCAAAGTGGCCTGAAGTCAGGATGATGAAATCTACCATGACATATGTTCAAAGATGAAGGTTTGCTATTTAGGAAAGTAAACCAATAGGACAGGAGTCATGTCCTATTGGAACATGACTCCTGCCGCCACACAAAATTCATCAGCAATGTTGTTCCCGAGAAGAAAACAGAACCAAATTTGATCAATTCACATCACCTGACACTAGTAGAGTGACAACAGCAAGCACCAGTTACTCGCTGTGAACAAACGTCAAAACAGAGGCGTTTCAAACAAGGAGAAAGAGTTTTAGCGAGAAACTACTCTACAAATGATATGTGGGTACCTTCAACCATTCTAGCTAAGATGGGCCCAATTTCTTACACAGTGCAACTTGATGATGAGAGAATACGGAGGAGACGCGTAGATCAAATCCTCGCTTCAAAAATTAAATTAACGGAGACAGTATCAAAAAGGCTTACATCAGGCATCCAAGGTTGTAAAATTCCTGAACCAAGATTTACTCCAGAACCAAGTTCGGATTCTAATCCTCTAGAACAACTAACCTGTCTGGAAGCTGACAGCGAAGCAACTTTCCAAGTTGGAGTACCTGATATTTGTGAGGAAGAGGCTACCGAAGATGTCCAAGATTAGACTCTGGAATGTTGTATCTTACCGAAATAAAATCAACGTCCATCAAAGAGTCTTGTATTAATTGTATATATGCAGATGATAATATTTGGTAATGTAACTGATGTTTGTAGTGGGTTATCATTAACGTTTAAAAGTTTGTCGTACTACTGAAGTAAAGGGTGAGGGATGTTATGTACTGTAAAGCAATACATCTCTGTGATTAGTCACAATGTACTGTGAGCTTCTACCTTCTGTTCCATCTTAGACTGTGGTGAAGCAACACCTATCTCAGTAAACCCTGACTTGTTGGATAAGTAATGCATGGTGTGGCTACCAATTCTTTCGCTCTTTGCTGTAGAAGGATAAGCCCCAAAACATAACACCTAACAAAGTGCATTACCTCACATTTATCTATGTTGCAGTTTATTTGAGACTTAACTACCCAGTCTGTATAGGTCTGATGCATTATTGTGTTAAGTTGCATTCCAGTATTGGCTTTTGCTAATTTGGTATCATCTGCAAACATTGAAATTGAGTCACCTTATTCATCAATCCAATTCATTCATGTAAATTATGAATGACCGTGATCTCAGCACTGATCTTGTGGAATACTGCATTCTCTCCTCCTCCCATCTGAATAGATAACCCCTTATCCTTACTCTCTGCATTCTACATTTCAGCAAATTTATCCATCTAACCATTTGTCCCCTGATTCTAAATGCCCTAACTGTTATCAAAAGCCCAGAGGTTTGAATGTCCCTGTTAGATAAAAGAATATGCAGTGTGTCCTGTGCCATGCCATGTGGGATAATGTTGTTTTGCTTGGCTAATTGATTTTGTTCTAAACCATTATTGATATCGATGCAGCTTGCAGTTATGTGGGAACAATTGAATAAAAGTTTTGCTCCTGTGAACTTTTCTGTTTATTACGCAGCATCCGCTGTCATGCTGGTTTATTTGCAGTAACAAATATATGAAAATACAGATTACATTGAGGACAAAATGTAGAAGGGAAGATTACTCTGTTTCTATTTATCTACAGGGTTCAGTGGCATATGTCCCTCAGCAGGCATGGATCCAAAATGCATCTTTAAGAGACAATGTTATCTTTGGTCAAAAATTAATGGAAGACTGGTACAGAAGTGTGGTTGAGAGCTGTGCGCTTCTACCTGACCTGGAGAGTCTGCCTGCAGGAGATGAGACTGAAATAGGCGAGAAGGTTCAGTATGCATATGCATTTTCTAAATGCGTGATCCCTATACTAGTGACTTTAGTGTCTGTTGCTAAGGTTTAAAAAGTTTGATGGTGCAAGACATTTCTTTTCCCTTGTGTATGATGATCGACTGATCTGTATTGCTGGATCACATGTTGCACCTTGCAGAAATATCTTAGAATCATTAGAATCCCTACAGTGCAGGCCATTCAGCCCATTGAGCCTGCATCGATGACAATCCCACCCAGGCTCTATCTCCGTAACTCCACATATTTACCCTGCTAATCCCCCTGACACTTTGGGGCAACTTAGCATGGCCAATCCACCTAACCTGCACATCTTTTGGACTGTGGGAGGAAGCCAGAGCACCCGGAGAAAACCCACGCAGACACGGGGAGAATGTGGAGACTCCACACAGACAGTTACCCAAGGCCGGAACTGAACCCGGGTCCCTGGCGCTGTGAGGCAGCAGTGCCAGCCACTGTGCTGCCCATCAGATAATAGAAAAAAAGGTCGAAGACATTATATAAACACAATGCATGACAGGATATACTTGTGTGTGCATAAAGGAACATTAGGATTAGCAGTAGACCTTTCAGCTTCTTGAGTATGCTGATGGCTAACCTGAACTTCAACTGCATTTAACAGCTGCTGTGAGTTTGTGGTTGTAATTTGTTGCTAGGCGAATTTCAGTTGTTTGTTTATAAAAGGTTTATAAAATGATGAAGCAGATAGATAGAGTGAACGTTCAAAGACTATTTCCTCGGGTGGATGGAGCTATTACAAGGGGGCATAACTATAGGGTTCATGGTGGGAGATACAGGAAGGATATCAGAGGTAGGTTCTTTACGCAGAGAGTGGTTGGGGTGTGGAATGGACTGCCTGCAGTGATAGTGGAGTCAGACACTTTAGGAACATTTAAGCGGTTATTGGATAGGCACATGGAGCACACCAGGATGATAGGGAGTGGGATAGCTTGATCTTGGTTTCAGATAAAGCTCGGCACAACATCGTGGGCCGAAGGGCCTGTTCTGTGCTGTACTGTTCTATGTTCTATGTTCTTTTTTGTTTAGATGATTTGGAAGCAGTGGAAAACACCTGAATAGATGATGAGTAAATCAGGAGTTGAATATGTGCCAAACGCGGGCAATTGGGATTAGCTTAGGGGATAAAAATAAAGGGCGGTATGGACAAGTTGGGCCGAAGGACTTGTTTCCATGCTGTAAACCTCTGACTCTAGTATGTGCAGGCTATTGTTAGGCGCCAGAGTGTGGCGACTAGGGGAATTTCACAATAACTTCATTGCAGTGTTAATGTGAGTCTTACCTGTGACACTAATAAATAAACTTTATTTTTTACTTTACTTTGGTTGGCAAGTGTCAAATATTTTAAAGAGGAAGAAAAATTGAAACAAAAAGGAAATAAAGAATAGGATTGTGTTCTTTAGGTTAGTCCACATTAGATATTTGCCTCAAATAATAATGGTCACCAAAAGCAACACGTCTGGTGCTCATTAATTTATATAAATTAGAAAAAACTCAGTGTTGTCTACACTTAAAACAGAATTGTAAAGGACAAATTATTGAAATCTGTATCTTTGTTGGAGAGCAAAAAGCTCCCTTTCCACTGCTTTTTCAAAAACATCTTGGAGTCTTGCGCTTAATAAAATGTAAGAAGTTGAGATTTCCAGGAATTACAATACGGATCCATAGGAAGATTTGCAGCACCAAAGGAGGTCAGATATTGACACAGTGACCCATTGTAACATGAGGTGGAGATGCCGGCATTGGACTGGGGTGGGTACAGAAAGCAGTCTCTCATCACCAGGTTAAGGTCCCAACAGGTTTATTTGGTAGCACGAGCTTTCGGAGCACTGCTTCTTCATCAGGTGAGTGGGGAGGTAGGTTCACAAACATGGCATATATAGGCAAAGACACAATTGCAAGATAATTACAGATTGGAATGTGAAGAATGGTTGGAATGTGAGTCTTTACAGGTACAAACAATGTTTTGATTTGATTTATTATTGTCACATGTATTAACATACAGTGAAAAGTATTGTTTCTTGTGTGCTTATACAGACAAAGCGTACCGTTCTTAGAGAAGGAAACGAGAGAGTGCAGAATGTAGTTATTGTGTGTGGAGAGAGGGATAATCACAGGTTAAAGAGGTGTGAATTGTCTCAAGCCAGGACAGTTGTTAGAATTTTGCAAACCCAGGCAGTATGGTGGGGGTTTCAGATAGTGTGACATGAACCCAAGATCCCGGTTGAGGCCGTCCTCATGCATGTGGAACTTGGCTATCAGTTTCTGCTCGGCAATTCTGCCTTGCCATGTGTCTTGAAGGCCGCCTTGGAGAATGCTTACCCCAAGATCAGAGGCTGAATGCCCTTGACAGCTGAAGTGTTCCCCGACAGGAAGTGAACACTCCTGTCTGGCTGTGTTTGTGAACCTACCTCTCCACTCATCTGATGAAGGAGCAGTGCTCCGAAAGCTCGTGATTCCAAATAAACTTGTTGGACTTTAACCTGGTGTTGTGAGACTTCTTACCATTTTAACATGGATGATATACTTTTGTCCAAATCAGTAAAGGTTCATGTAAACAGGATCAAATTATTAAATATCTAAGAGTTAATTTTGTTTCTTTTCCAGGGTGTGAATTTATCAGGAGGTCAGAAGCAGAGAGTGAGTCTTGCTCGAGCAGTGTACTGTGATAATTCAGTTTATTTTCTGGATGATCCACTCTCTGCTGTTGATGCACATGTCGGTCGACATATTTTTGACAATGTAATTGGACCCAAAGGTTTACTCAAAGGCAAGGTGAGCAACCTTGGGATTTTAACTTGGTGACGTTAACATTTTCATCCCCTACTGTTGTGAAGTTGGAGAGAGTAATTGTAGATTGGGGAGGTAGGAAGTTAGAATTTGGTGTGTGTAAAATTATAAAATGCTTGGGTGGGGGGTGGGGGGGGTGGAGGAATCATTGCGTGATCGCGTTAAAAGGTGGCGCTTTTTCTGTGCTTAGAGATTTTAAAATGGAAGTACACAGAGAGCCCAAACTGAAACATTTATATCGAAAGGCCTAGCAGTAGTTTTTACCAAGACAAGAGGCTTTTGAATTTAGCCAATCAATTTGAATCAAGCACCTAGATACCAAAAACCTATTAAATTTAAATCTGATGGTTTTGACAACCTAGAACCAATCCTATTGTAGGAAATATTGATATGTCATCATTCATAAGAATGAGGCAAGGTGACAAAGAGGGGAGTGCAGCTGCCATCTACCAGAGCTAACAGCTCTTAACTCTTAGCTTTCAGCTCTCTCCTCCCTCTCTTTCTCTGTCGAGAATTGCTGGCTCTGAGCTTCAACTATGTCTTAGAGAAAGCACCATCTACATGGCAAAGGTACCAAAGAAGAAAGAAGTTCCAGACAGAAGAATCAACAGAGAAAGCCCAGAATATTCTGGAAGAGACAAAACCTGGTTGTAATTTAGAGAGTGACTAAATTCTATTTTGTTAATGAGTGAGATTTGAATTTATTTGAACAGCATTCCAATAAAATCTTGTTTTATTCAGGAATAGTTAAGAGGGATTTATTTGGTTTGATAATAGTTAAATTAATTTGCTCACTGTTAGTTAGATTGTTACATGTTGATTTTAGAGAGGATGTCAGGGATTTATTTTGTATTTAACCACTAGAAGTTGCTGAAGAGCAGGTCACACCACTTCTCTTTTTACAGATTATAGGGTGAGGTACTCCCCTCTGGGTGTTTCGGTGTTAGTTCTCGGGGGTGGGTGGTGGTGGGGGGGGGGGGGAGGGTAGAATCAACCTCTACTTTATAACACTGCCTACAAAAATAAATACATTTGGGTAAAACTAACTTTATTTTACAGACACGTGTCCTGGTGACTCACGGTGTTAGCTTCCTACCTCAAATGGACAGGATTCTTGTGATGGTTGATGGGAAAATCTCAGAATCTGGCACCTACAAGGAACTTTTAACGCAAAATGGGGCATTTGCAGAATTCCTTCGTACTTATGCTCCATCAGAAAATGGTGAGTTATTGCAAAAGATCATTGCGCTATGCAAAAGCACCTTTTCAATGTAGTCTTCTGCCGGTTCTGTATGAATCCAGTTTGGTGTAGTTTCAAAACCTTCCATTTCCTATGTGTGACTGCTCGACAGGCATCAGATCATTAGTAACATGATGGCCCATAACTTCCTAGCTCCCCAGTGTCGGATTTGGGGAGTACCCCAGAGATACGCTGGGGAATTCCTCTCTGAAGTTCCCAGGTAAGGTTTTACGCGGCAATTGTCCAGAAGCATTAACTTCCCCATGACAATTACGCTGCGCTGGGAACCATCTGACAAAGCGATTTAAATCGCTAACTCCGGATGGTTCTACCAGTTTTACACCAATGGATGGTTCTGTCAGAGTTAGAAGTAATAAAAGCAGCAAAAGTACTTCTGTCTTCAGCGTAACTATTTTAAAGACCCTCAGCCCCCGCCATACACTCTGGATCACCGACCCCAGCCTCACAGGGGGAGCTCCCCCAGGTGTGGACCTGACTGGGTTATTTAAAGACATTGCTTTACGGCGGCCTGGCTAATAAGAAAGGGGACATGGTCTCCTTGAGCTTGCTGGAGTTGTGCACAGTGATGGGGATTCTTTGGGGACTCTTCCGCTGCAGGCTCCAAGCGGGTCCGGCCAGCAGCAGTTTCAGCAAAGTTTTCCAGAACTGGTAAGTATTCTTTAAACAGTTTGTAATTCCAGCGGGCTATGAGTTTACACTGCTGGGTGGGAGTTATGGCCCGAAATCTTTGCACTGTTGTCTGCCTCACTTCGGAATCTGAATTCAAAATCAGAGATTTTGTACAGAGTCAATTTTGTACTCCTGATTTAGGGTGTTCCCTTGCATTTAAAGGTGCTATATAAATGCAAGTTGTAATGGTTGTTACTAAGGTAGCAGATCTCTATTGTACTTCTGATCTGAAAAGTCACTCTGATTATTTGTTAAAATGTGCTGAGTCTGTTCTGCACAGGACAATAATCTTTCAGCTGGATGTATTCTTTTAGTTCCTGGCCTGAGATTCTCAGTGGCAAGGCCAGTCATCCCCAATTGCCCTTGAAGGTGGTGGTAAGCAGTGTTCCTGAACTGCTGTAGCCTATCTGGAGTAGGTATACCTATAGTTCCGTTAGAGAGGGAGTTTCAAGTTTTTGACTCGGTGAAAGAATAACAATATAGTTCCAAGTCAGGATGTTGTGTGCCTTGGTGGAAAGCTTGCAGGTGGTGGTGTTCCCATGCGTCTGCTGCTCTTCCCTTTCTAGATAGTCACAGATTTGGAAGGTGCTATTAAACAAGGCTTGGGGAGTTGCTGTAGTGCATCCTGTAGTTGGTGTGCACTGCTGTTACCGGGCCTGGTGGTGGAGGGAGTGAATGTTTAAGGTGGTGGATGTGGTGCCAGTCAAGCGGGGCTGCTTTGTCCTGGATGGTGTTGAGCTTCTTGAGTGTTGTCGGAGCTGCACCCATCCAGGCAAGTGGGGAGTATTCCATCACACTCCTGACTTGTGCCTTGCAGATGGTGGACAGGCTTTGGGGAGTCAGAAATTAGTTACTGATATTAGGAGTCTTTGCAATTTGGGGTGTGAGACATTTTATAATTTTTGCTTGACATATCTACCAAAGAGTGTAATACAGTTTTTAGGTGATTGGGTGATTTTAAGGAATATAAATTCTTCTTCTTGTCTCGGGAAATCATTCTGTGTAAAGCAGGTGCATGAAACTCTTATGGTGTTTTACTATTGCGTCAATTCATAAACATTTGATACTTCTGCGAGCCCTAATTAAGGTGCAGCGTTTAGCGGTATTGTCTGAAATGATGAACTACCTTCTTTCCTGTCATCATGCAGTTATTGCCAATAGTGTGGAAGAGGAGAAAGGTTTGTATTGTCTTTTTAATACCCGGCAGCATAGCTGAAAAATCTGTAGATGCATGATGAGTTTTGTAGTAGGTATATCCAACACCATAACTATTATGTCAAGATTCATATGCATGAATAATTTGATCTTAATTAAAGACATGCATGGTCACGTTTCATTGTTAGATCAGACATCTAAATTTTAAAATTATTTGTGTCCATGTATATTGTATGGAAAACTACAGACATCAAAGTATTTTGATAAAATTGTTCCCATTGCAATGACTTCTAGTATTCTAATTGTACAAAGAGGAAAGATATGACAGTGCTGGAAATCGGAATGCAACAAACAGCTGGATTTTTTCCCAAATGTAGGTGTAATATTTTGAGTCGGGCAGTGGGGCATGATTTTCAAATCCCACAGGAACGTCAACCCCAAGAATCTTAACTTCAATAGAAAAGAATATTGGGCAAGGTGTGTATGGGGTGGCCAATGTTGACCTTCTGCCCAGTGAGTCCTTACCTGAAACCTCAACCTGACCCTTCTCTGGCCAGACATTGGATGTGCTATGAGGGCAGGTTGTGTGAACTTTGCTTGTATTCCCTTGGTTTTAAGGAATTGATGGATGGTCTGATTGGAGTGTTTAAAATTTTAGAAGGATTAGGTGGGGTGGATTTGGAGAACTGAAGCCCTCTGGCGGGAGAATTAAGAACAAGAGGCCAAGAACTCGGCCATTTAAGAGGGCTCCCAAATCCTCCTCGGGTCCTGGAAGCAGGTTTCTCACTTCCGGTCCTGCTTAGCGCCAGCACTGTTCTCTCTTCCCAAGCCTCCCCCAGTTACACTAGTTAATGCCAGTGCTCTTGTCCCTTCCCCATTTTGCTCAGTTAATGTAGGTGACAATAGATCCAATAATGAAATAAAGATACATTTGTCTATTCAGCGGTGGTTAGAATGTGAAACTCACTGCCTCCAAATGGATGACAAAAACAGCTCGGATGTCTTTGAAAGGAAACGAGACGAGTAAATGTGAGGAGAAAAGGAATGAAAAGATGCATTGAAAGGTGTAGATGCAATGGGAGGAGGCTTGTGTTGATTATATACACCAGCGCAGACTAGTTAGGGTAAATGTGTTGTGTAGACAATGTAATTCACTGAATTTGGTCAGCATTGTTTTCTGACACTGGGAAGTAGAAATTGAGAATTTCCACCCAGGAATAGGGACAGTAGGAGCCTATAGGAAACTCTTGTTAGTTAAGTGATAAGGTGCATTAGAATAGAATAGAATAGAATCCCTACAGTGCAGAAGGAGGCCATTTGGCCCATCGAATCTGCATCGACCACAATTCCACCAAAGCCCTATTCCCATAACCCCCCATATTTACCCCACTAATCCCCCTGACACTAAAGGGCAATTTAGCATGGCCAATCAACCTAAACCGCACATCTTTGGACTGTGGGAGGAAGCCGGATCACCCGGAGGAAACCCATGCAGACACGGGGAGGACGTGCAAACTCCACACTGACAGTGACCCGAGGCTGGAATTGAACCTGGATCCCTGGCTGCTGAGGCAGCACGGCTAACCACTGTGCCACCCCCGTTGCCACCGTGTCGCCCCTAAGGGGGTGAACTGCCATGATTTAATTGAATGATGGAGCAGGCCTGAGGGAATAAATGGTCTCTGCTTTTGATCCCATTTCTAGCACTTTCTGATTTTGTTTCTCTCGGTAACGTGTTGGATATCCAAACTGCTTGAATTTTGTTTTCTAATCTTGGTTAACATTAGAAATCTGCTTTTTGAGTTTTAGCAGCGTGATGAAGCGCTGGGTAACGGTCGGGTGGGGAATGATGTGGGAAGTACCATTTCTAGGAGTATCCCACAAAAACATGTCCCCCATTAGCCATGAATGAGGACTGTCCATGGTGCCAGGCTCTGCCCTCAGCTGAAAGCTGCAAGTGTGGCAGAGTGAAACCTGAAAACGTCAGTGCCATTTGCTTTAGCTCGTGCATGCTTAACATCCGTGGAATTTAAAGCAATCTACTTTAAAATGAACCTCTCTGATGCCAACTGACTGCAGTAATATGAACATTAGCACCGATATGGAAGTCGTTTCTGCTCGAGGATAAAATAAGACATATTTGTTAGAATCTTGTAAAGTGACGTGAATCTGTTGCTGCTACTGTGACTTCTAAGATGCTGTGAGTCCTGTTCAGCTTTGAAAATAATGCTGCCTTAATGCATTCACTTGGTGATGTCCTACTGGTAAACTGCGCGCTTGGATTTTCCCTGAATTGAATCCATTGTTTTGCTGTGATATTATGCACAGACTATTATGCAGGGCTCTTCGAGTATAATCTTTCAATTTGGAGTTGCCAGCTATTCATTGAAAAGGTTGGGGATATTTCGGATATCAAGGAGGTCAAATTTTTCCACAGTTGCAATCTTCAAGAAAAGATACTTTGGGCAGGATTATCTACTTTGCTCTCTCTCTCTCTCTCCCCACACTCCCTCCCCCACTCCCCCAAGCCTTCATTCTTAATGCTCTGTGTCGTGCTGCTGTATTTTTAATTGTGTTCTTATTTGGTTTTATTTGCATGGAAATATTGTAATGCTGGTCTGCCTCTTAGAAAATTAATTTGAAATATTGCTGAATTAATTGAATGCAAGTTAAAGTGGAAATCGGTTTAATTAAAATGAGGGGTTTTCTTTAAGAGTCCATAGCTTTGAACAGACAATGCACTAACTTGACTTGGTTCCTTATTTTAAATGTTAAAATTAGTCACTGGTAATATTTTTGAGTAAATTAGTTTCTTCTTGATCCTGAAGTCAACAAGCTGAGAGCCCATGTTATCAATTTAACCACACTTTCCACCCTGTGTGCCCATATGAAATAGATCTCAATTTCAGGATCCCATCCTCTATAAAGGGTTCTTTTCCATTCTTCTATACTTTGTAAAGACAAGTTGCTGTTATTTGAGTGACACAATCCGACTCTCATTTTCACTTCCTGAGTCCTGCGTGGAATGCTCCTCACTGCTGATTTGGCCCCGTGATTATCAACATGGTGAATCTACTTTTGGCCAAATCTTTGGCCCAATAAACTCTAATATTCATTGCACATGCTCCATTCTGGACCCTAGTAAATTTGATGTCCACTTTATCCATTCAGTAGATCGATGACTGATTCTTGAGGTAAATGTTTCTTATCGAAGATAATTAAGCAGCACGGTGGCACAGTGGTTAGCACTGCTGCCTCACAGTGCCAGGGATCTGGGTTCGATTCCTGGCTTGGGTAACTGTGGAGCCTGCATGTTCTCCCCGTGTCTGCGTGTGTTTCCTTCAGGCGCTCCGGTTTCCTCCCACAATCCAAAGATATGCATTTTAGGTGAATTGGCCGTGCTAAATTCTCTTTCAGTGTACTCGAACAGGCACCGGAGTGTGGCAACTAGGGGATTTTCACAGTAACTTCATTGCAGTGTGAATGTAAGCCTACTTGTAACTAATAAATAAATTTTTACTTTACTTTAAGCAGTGCTGTTTGTATACTCGGGTGGGTACCTGAATATTGCTCTAATTCATGTTATAAAACTATGACAACATTGAAAAATGATTTCAGCCTGTAGATTGGTGCTGGTAGATGTTGCTAAGCGGATACCATTGCTGTGTTTTAGACTCATCAAATATTACCATAATTGCTCTTCTGGCACCTCCCTCAATGGGGTAATACTAAATGTTTCATTTTTAAATTCTTTCATGGTTCGGAATTTGATGACCCAGCAGGAACGGAACAGGATCAGAACCACGTTAGTCCACGCAGGACATCAGAAAATTCCCCCCTCAGGTATGCTTTCTGCACAAATTTGAGCTGCCATTGTATGCTGCAACAAACAGGATGAGATTCTCCGGCTGAGTGTTTCCCGGTGGCGCGTTGTTTGCTAGCGGTGGGATTCCCTGGCCCTGCCACTGTCAATGGGAATTTCCATTGACGTCACCCCATGCCGGCGGGAAACCTGCGGGCAGGGATGTGCTGCCGGAGGAACCGGAAAACCCCGCTGGTGTGAACGGCTGGAGAATCCTGGCCACAATCTTTGAAAAATACGTTGAAGTATAATGAATCGTCGTTCATTGTGTGAAATATCTAGTCTACCAATCTGTTTTATGCTATGTGATGTAACGAAACAGTAGACCTGGTATGAATGCCTTACGAAACCCGACTCCACAAAAATCTGCAGTATAACAGATTTTTAAAAATTATAAAATATAACAAATGGAAACATTGCTGAAGGAACACCAAGAACTCCGAGTCAATAGGCCACTCGAATCAATCGGCATTGCATGGAATTTACTGCCAGAAGCAGATTGTTTATATAATGGATCTGTCGGTGTTTGTGTTGCACAAGAGCCTCTTCCGCTTTATTCTCAGCCTATTGTCATATTCTTCTATTTTTTTTCTTCATCATTTACTCACCTAGCTTCCCTTAAACTCCATCTACGTTATTCACCTCAACCACTCCATGTAAGAACGAGTCCCACTCTAAAGAAATATGTTGATATGATTTATCAGTGACATATCTTGTATAAATGAACTCCACTCCCTCGGTTGAAGACATCTTTTCAACTTTTACCCTTTAGAAGCCCTCCATAGTTTTAAAGACCTCTACCATGTGATCTCTGAATGTTCTTTTTCCAGAGCGAAGAACCCCAGTCTTTTCAGTTTTTGTGGATGGGGTTGCACCCTCTCAGCTCTTTGTGAATCACTTTCTCCACTGCTTCTAGATCTTTGTAATGTGGAGACCAGAACTGTTCAAACTATTGTGGTCTAACCAGGGTTCCATAGAGGTTTGAACATAACTTCTCTGCGTCTGAATTACATTTGTTGCCTTATTTGCATTTTTTGTAAATTTTTAAATTCATTTTATGGGGCGTGGGCATCACTGACTGGGCCTGCATTTATTGCCCATCTCTAACTGCCCTCCATTTCAGAGAGGCATTTGAGAGTCAACCACATTACCTCACATGTAGGTAAGGGTGGTAGATTTCCTTATCTAAAGGGCATTAATGAACCAGATGGGTTTTATGACAATCAGCAATATTTTCATGGTTTCACTAAACTTTTACTTGAATACAAGTGTTACCACCTGCAATTGTGCAAATTGGACGCGGGTCCCCAGATCTTGCCCCAGGTCTCTGGATTATTAGTCCAGTGATAATATGCCACTGCTTCCCCTTTGTCAACCTTTGTGGCTACTTTTAATGATTTGAGGCTCTGTATCCCTAAATCCCTTTGTGGCCTTACAAATTTTGACCTCCTTGTACAGAATTGGGCCTTTGCTTTCCAAGGAATAGGCTGCACCCCTTTCATTACTCCCACCAAACTGTGCTGCCTCACAAAGTGCTGCCTCATGGTGGCACAGTGGGTTAGCACTGCTGCCTCACAGCTCCAGGGACCTGGGCTCGATTCCCGGCTTGGGCCACTGTCTGCGTAGAGTTTGCATGTTCTCCCCGTGTCTGCATGGGTTTCCTCCGGGTGCTCCGGTTTCCTCCCACAGTCCAAAAATGTGCAGATTAGGTTGATTGGCCTAAACCAATCAGCCTTCCTCAGTGTTATCTTTGACTCACTGGCAAATTTTGATATTCCACTTCCGATTTTTGAGTCCAAATCCAAACCCGCTGGAGTGAACCACTCCTGGTGGATTGGGGGGCGGGGGGGGGTGGGTGGTGGGTGGAAGAGATGCTAGTGGGCCTGGAGAATACCAGAAATGCAGAAGGAGCAGCAAGCGCTCCAAAAGCTTGTGGCTTTTGCTACCAAATAAACCTGTTGGACTTTAACCTGGTGTTGTGAGACTTCTTACTGTATTTACCCCAGTCCAACGCCGGCATCTCCACATCATAGTATTGGGGACCCAGGGAGATTTAGAATCACAACTTCCTGACATTTCCATTCCATTAAGTTCAGCCAAACCCTTCGTTACTAACTACAGATGACCAAAGCGAGATGCTGCTGTATTTTACTGTTTTTTCTCTTGATAATTATAGAATGAATAAATCAAGCCCAGCTTCTAATGAAGAGGAGGCAGCACCTTCACAGCAGAAAAACGCAAACTTGCCAGATGCCAAAGAGACAGCAAAGCAAACAGCTGGTGTGAAATTGACAGAAGCTGACAAAGCTCTGACTGGTAGAGTAAGGGAATGCATAAATCTTTACATCTGACTTGCATGTAATCAGTGAGTGAAGGACTTCCAATTAAATGCTATTTTAGTCGTTGCACAATTTATGGATGTTTTTGAAAAATTGCCATCGTTTTAAGCTTCCGTCCACCACCCACTTCCAACGTTTTGTGGGAAATTCTGTCTAATCCATGAACACCTGATCGTGCTGTCAATGATACTTATTGATTGGAGTGCCAAATAGTCTACTTTAGTGTGTTCTTGGGAAAGGATATTAGAGTCCTGGTCTCAGCATTTACTTAGGAAGAGAAGCCATTTATTTTATTATAAACTTGGAAAACACTGTTTACTACTTCAGATACACGTAACTCAGCTTCAGCTGCGTAAAGTTAATCCGGTGGAAACTAAACATTTTGCTGACTTGGCTAACGTTTACCTAATAGGCTAAATTATGTAGGTGCTCATAATATTTTTATGATTTGAGCTTAGAAGTTCCTATAAGTGGAGATCTAGTTTCTTTTTCATGAGTTTATGTTGGCTGAAACAGATGGAAAAATTATTCGCAGGGACTAAGTGACATCATGAGTTAGATACTCTGGGATCTATTTCAGACTCTCTCCATGAAAATCAGCCCCCGTTCCAGATGATAACCAAAGCATCCACTATTTCCAAGGCCACCTCCTTTAGTACCTGGGGGTATAGATTATTGAACCATAGGATCCTACAATGCTGAAGGAAGCCATTTGGCCCTTTTGAGTCTGCACCAACCACAATCCCACCTAGGCCCTATCCCCATAACCCCATGCATTTATGCTAGCTAGTCCCCCTGACACTATGGGGCAATTTAGCATGGCCAATCCACCTAACCTGCACATCTTTGGAGTGTGGGAGGAAACCCGCGCAGACATGGGGAGAACATGCAAACTCTGCACACAGACGGTGGCCCAAGCTGGGAATCGAACCCGGGCCCCTGGTGCTGTGAGGCAGCAGTGCTAACCACTGTGCCACCGTGCTGCCCATTATTATTAGATTATTGGGCCCTGGGGATTTATCAACTTTCAGCTTTCCTGTTAATTTCTCCAGCACTATTTTAAAAAATAATTTCCTTCAATTCCTCCGCCTCATTAGACCCTTGATTCCTTAGCATTTCTGTGAAATTATTTGTGTCGTCTTCTGTGAAGTTTGAGGCTTATAAGATGATGAGGGGGATAGATAGAGTGGACGTTCAGAGACTATTTCCTCGGGTGGATGTAGCTGTTACTAGGGGGCATAACTATAAGGTTCGTGGTGGAAGATATAGGAGGGATGTACGAGGTAGGCTCTTTACTCAGTGGTTGGGGTGTGGAATGGATTGCCTGCTGTGATAGTGGAGTCGGACACTTTAGGAACTTTCAAGCAGTTATTGGATAGGCACATGGAGCACGCTAGAATGATAGGGAGTGGGATAGCTTGATCTTGGTTTCGGAAAAGGTTCGGCACAACATTGTGGGCCGAAGGGCCTGTACTGTGCTGTACTGTTCTATGAATCTATGAAAAAAGATAGAACTAAAGTAGTTGTTTAATTGCTCTGCCATTTCCTTGTTCTCCGTTATCTATTCTCCCATTTGGACTGGTTTCACTTATCTTTTTAATGCATATTTCTAGAAGATTTTACAATCCACTTTTATGATCCTTGCAAGTTTACTCTCGTATTCGATTTTCCCCTCCTTTGCTGAATTCTGAACTCCACCCAATCCTCAGGCTTGCTACGAGCAGCTTTGCATGACTCCTCTTTGGATCTCGTACTAGCCTCAATTTCTTTTGTTAGCCATGGTTGAGTCACTTTGCCTGTTGTGTTTTGGTGCCAGAAAGGAATGATTACTGTTGCTCTGCATATATTCGATCCTTAAAAATTAACCATTGCCTCTCCACTGTCATGCCTTTCAATGAAGTTACCCAACCTATCTTAGCCAACTCATCTCTTGTACCTTCATACTTTGTTTAAATTTAGGACCCTAATTTTGGATTGGACTACTTCACTATCTATTCCAATGGAGAATTCCATTATTTTGTGGTCACTCTTCCCTAAAGGACCCTGCACAAGACAAAATCTAGGATGGTCTGTTCCCTAGTTGGTTCTTCAACATACTGGTTGAAAAAAAAAACTATCCTGTCCACACTCCAGGAATTCATCCGTCACAGTATTATTGCTAATTCGATTTGCCCAGTCTGTAGGTAGATTGAAGTCACCCATGATTACTGGGGCACCCTTGTTGCATACATCTCTCTCTTGTTTAATGCTGTTTTGTATCTTCCTACTACTGTTCAGAGGCCTATGGGCAATTCCCACTAATGTTTCCTGTCTGTTGTTGCTTTATAGCATCAACCCAGACTGATTCTTCATCTGCATGTTCTGAGCCAATGTCCTTTCTCGCTATTGCACTGATTTCAACAACACCATCCCATCTCCCTTTCCTTATTGCCTGTCCTTCCTAAATATTGAATACCCTTGGATATTTAGTTCCCATTCTTGGTTACCTTGTTGCCATGTCTCTGTAATCGCAATCATATTATACCCATTTAGAAACTACTTGTTAATTCATCTACCTTATTGCAAATGCTCCATGCATTCAGATACAGTACCTTTAGATATGTCTTTTTAACATTTTACACACCTTATTTTGTACTGTGGCCCTCTTTGTTGCTAGCCCTTGTGTCCTCTGCCTTCCACCTTTGCCTTCTACTTATCTGTCTTTCATTCTATCTTTATTTCATACTCGCCATCTCCCTGCCACTCGAGTTTAAACCCCCTCCTATGGCACTAGCAAATGTCCCTGTGAGGATGTTGGTTCCAGTCCTACTGGGCAGCAACATAGGGACATAGGAATTAGGATCAGAAGTAGGTAAATTCAGTTCTTCGAGCCTGCTCTGCCATTCAGTCAGATAATGGCTGATCTCTGCGTGGTCTCAAATCCACCTCCCCACCTGTTCCCCATATCCCCTTATCCTTTTTTTAAAATTAGAAATATATCTATCTCCTTCTTGAAACTATTCAATGATTCAGACTCCACCGCGCTCTGGGGCAGCGAGTTCCACAAATTCACCACCCTCTGCGAGAAGTAGTTCCTCCTCATCTCAGTTTAAAATCTACCGCCTCTCAACCTATACCTGTGACCTCTTGTTCTAGATTGCCCCATAAGTGGAAACATTTGGTCTACATTTACTTTATCAATTCCTTTTAAAGTTTTATATACCTCGATCAGATCCCCTTTCATCTTTCTAAACTTCAGCAACTATAAGCCCGAACTGTTTAATCTCTCCTCATACGTCAACCCTTTCATCCCTGGAATCAATCTGGTGAACCTCCTCTGAACTGCCTCCAATGCCACTGCATCTTTCCTCAAATAAGGAAACCAAAGCTGGACACAATACTCCAGATGCGGTCTCACCAACACCCTATACAATTGCAACAACACTTCTCTACTTTTTATACTCCAGCCCTTATCCAACAAATGCAAACAGCCCACTTGCCCTTTTTATTATGTGCTGCACCTGCATGCCGACTTTTGCGGTTCATGAACAAGGACATCCAGATTTCTCTTCCCGGATGCATTTTGAATCTGCTTTCCATTTGGGTAATAATTTGCCTTTCTATTTTTTCTGCCAAAATGGACAACCTCACACTTACCCACATTAAAAGCCATCGGTCAAATGTTAGCCCATTTTCCCAGCCTATCTATATCTGTCTGTAGAATCTTGATATCTCTTCACTGCCTATTTTCCCACCATGCGGCACCTTGTCAAACGCTTCTCGAAGTCCCAGATATACCACATCCATTGGCTCCCCACTATCCACCTTGCTGGTTATGTCCTCAAAGAATTTGAGCAAATTTGTCAAGCATGGCTTACCCTTCATAAAACCATACTGACAATGGTGGATTGAGCTTTGTTTTTCCAAATACTCATTCATCTCCTCCTTGATGATTGATTCCAGCAACTTCCCCACCACAGAGGTCAAGCTAACCGGCCTATAGTTTCCTATTTTTTGCCCCTCTCCATTTTTGAATAGGGGTGTCACATTAGCGCGTTTCCAGTCCACTGGGACCTTACCAGAATCCAAGGAATTTTGAAATATCAAAACCAATACATCCACCATCCCTGCTGCCACCTCCTTTAATACTCTAGGGTGCAGGCCATCAGGTCCCAGAGACTTGTCTGCCTTTAATCCCATTAGTTTATTCAATACCTTCTCCCTAATGATTGTTATTGCACCAAGTTGCTCTGCATTAACTACAGGTTTTGGAAAATCTTCATTCTTCTCTACCGTGAAGACAGAGGCAAAATATTGGCTTAGTGCCTCTGCCTTCCCGTTAACTCAGAAAAGGAGATCAAATTGCACACAACATTCCAGGTGTGGCCTCACCAAGGCCTTGTATAATTGCAGCAAGACATCCCTGCTCCTACACTCAAATCCTCTTGCTATGAAGGCCAACATACCATTTGCCTTCTTTACCGCCTGCTGCACCTGCACGCATACCTTCAGGGACTGGTGCACAAGGGTGGTTGTAGAGGGTTGGTTTTTCAAACTGGAGGCCTGTGACCAGCGGTGTGCCTCAGGGATCAGTGCTGGGTCCACTGTTATTTGTCATTTATATTAATGATTTGGATGAGAATATAGGAGGCATGATTAGTAAGTTTGCAGATGACACCAAGATTGGTGGCATAGTGGACAGTGAAGAAAGTTACCTCCAATTGCAATGGGATCTTGATCAATTGGGCCAGTAGGCTGACGAATGGCAGATGGAGTTTAATTTAGATAAATGTAAGGTGATGCATTTTGATAGATTGAACTGGGGCAGGACTTAGTCAGTCAATGGTAGGGCATTGGGGAGAGTTCCAGAACAAAGAGATCTAGGGGTACATGTTCATAGCTCTTTGAAAGTGGAGTCGCAGGTGGACAGAGTGGTGAAGAAGGCATTCAGCATGCTTGGTTTCATTGGTCAGAACATTGAATACAGGAGTTGGGACGTCTTGTTGAAGTTGTACAAGACATTGGTAAGGCCACACTTGGAATACTGTGTACAGTTCTGGTCACCCTACTATAGAAAGGATATTATTAAACTAGAAAGAGTGCAGAAAAGATTTACTAGGATGTTACTAGGACTTGATGGATTGAGTTAAAAGGAGAGGCTGGATAGACTGGGACTTTTTTATTTGGAGTGTAGAAGGCTGAGGGGGTGATCTTATAGAGGTCTATAAAATAATGAGGGGCATAGATCAGTTAGATAGTCAATATCTTTTCCCAAAGGTAGGGGAGTCTAAAATTAGAGGGCAGAGGTTTAAGGTGAGAGGGGAGAGATACAAAAGTGTCCAGAGGGGCAATTTTTTCAAACACATGGTGGTGTGTCTGGAACAAGCTGCCAGAGGTGGTAGTAGAGGCGGGTACAATTTTGTCTTTTAAAAAGTATTTAGATAGTTACATGGGTAAGATGGGTATAGAGGGATATGGGCCAAATGTGTGGGCAATTGGGGTTTTTAAAAAAAAAAAAGGCGGCATGGACAAGTTGGGCCAAAGGGCCTGTTTCCATGATGTAAACCTCTATGACTCTATACCTCACCAGTATCGTCTTCTAAAGGGCCAACATTTACTTTAGCTATTTTCTCTCTCCTTATATACTTACAGAAGGTGAGATCTGTGTTTATGTTTTCTGCTAGTTTCCTTTCCTAGCTCATCTTGCTCTTTTGATTCTATTTTTAGTAGCGTTTTGCTGAGCCTTTTAATTCTCTCAATCCTCCAGCTTGCCACTAGCTTTTGCAGTTTGATATGCCCTAGTTTTTGCTTGTACAGGTCCCACCTTCTCCAGAATTGGTCCCAATTCCTCAGGAATCTAAATCCCTCCCTCCCCTCCATCCCACACCATCTCTCCCGTCACACATTCACCTGGTCAACTCTCCCAGCTCTCGCTAGCGTGTGACACTGGGAATAATCCTGAGGTTACTACCTTTTGAGGTGCTGTTTTATAATTCATTTCCTAGCTCCCTACATTCTGCTTGCAGGACCTCATCCCTCTTTCTAATTGTATTGTTGGCACTGACATGGGCCATGATCTCTGGCTGTTCAATTTCTCCCTTCAGAATGTCCTGCAGCTGCTCAGTGACAGCCTGGACTCTGGCACCATGGAGGCAACGTGCCATCCAATCGTCATACCTGCAGTCACAGCAACATCTATCTGTTCCCCTTGCGATAGAATCCCCTGTCACTATTGCTCTCCTACTCTCTCTCCGTTTGACATTTTCCCCAATTTACTCGTGTAAAATCGAGTTGATCAAGAGTTGTGAAGTAAGTGCTTGACTGCAATCGGAATTTTAATACGGCAGTAACTCAAATTGAGCTCAACTAAAGCTAATGTTTACATAAGATTTGGAACCTCTTAGTTCGTTTAAATCACTCTAAGCCTGGATTGAGGAATCTTTTGCCAATTACAATGTTTCTCGAATGGAACCGTGCAGTTGTCATAGTTTCACCTTTTTGTAAAAGTCAAGCCTTCCCAAGGGCAACTGCGGAATAGAGAGAAATGCTGTCTCTGCTGGCAACACCCACGTGAATGAAAAAACAGAATACGTTGGATGAAAGCAAATTACTGCGGATGCTGGAATCTGAAACCAAAAGAGAAAATGCTGGAAAATCTCAGCAGGTCTGGCAGCATCTGTAAGGAGAGAAAAGAGCTGACCCTTTAGGGTCATCTGGAATCGAAACGTCAGCACTTTTTTTGAGGTGGATAAATCTGCTGAGATTTTCTAGCATTTTCTCTTTTGAAAACAGAATACATTTCTTTGTTTTCTTTTGTTCCTTGGGAAGGAAATATTAGTCTGTTTGGATCAGATTGACTTTAAGGTGCCGTATATGGCAATAAAATTGATGTGTCGAGCAACTTATGTGAGGATGTGCAGGTCAATTTTGTTTCGTTGGATTTGTGCTGTGATAATGACAGCAGTTTTTTCTTGAAGTTGAGATACTACATTGTCATCTCGTCGAGGAGCAAAGCCAAACGCTATTAAAATTCCTCATGTACAGTTGGTATTTGTCAGCCTGGGATGTGGACCACTGACCTCAAGGTTGTGACATGAGCAGCATTTATCATATGGCTTTGCATTCTCTCACAATTTGATGATCTGTTTGCATGTAATTCTGATCTTTCTCATTTTATGTTTCTTTAAATTCAGGTGAAATTCTCTGTTTTCTGGTCATATATGAGGGCAATTGGAACCTGCATTTCTTTCTGCATTGTCCTATTCTACCTGTGCCAACATGTAGCCTCTTTATCCTCTAATTACTGGTTGAGTTTGTGGACAGATGATCCAGTTGTTAATGGGACCCAACAACATACTTCACTCAGGCTGGGAGTGTATGGCGCACTTGGAATAATTCAAGGTTTGTAAGAATGACTTTGATTTGCAACGTTAATGTGAAACAAGATGAAAAGGTTACTGCTTCTGAAAACATTTTGAGGAACATTGTGTTTTATAATCCGGGCATTTGGACCACAATTGGATTATTGCAGCTGCTGTAAGCAGTTTCTTTTGATAAATGTGTTGCTCTTAAGGCATGGATTCTGTTTGTAACACCTGTTGGAATTTTGTTATGGATTGCCGAAGTCATTGGCTTTAGTTTGTGTAAAACTGCAAGTAGCAGTTTTACATTCTCCCAAATAGTGATGTGAATGCGATCTTGTACTATTTTGAGTTGGCATCATGATCGTAGATGTTGTTCAGATCTGTTGAACGGAGTTATAGTGGAAAATAGGTGCTGTATAACTCTGAACTTTTTTGTAACTCTTCCCCTGCATTCTCCCCTCTACAACACCCTCCCTGCCACAAGTCAGCTGTCATTAAAATCATAGAGGTTTACAGCATGGAAACAGGCCCTCCGGCCCAAATTGTCTATGCCGCCCTTTTTTTAAACAACCAAGCTAGTCCCAATTGCCCACGTTTGCCCCATATCCCTCTATACCCATCTTACCCATGTAACTGTGTAAATGCTTTTTAAAAGACAAAATTGTACCCGCCTCTACTACTACCTCTCGCAGCTTGTTCCAGACACTCACCAACCTTTGTGTGAAACAATTGCCCCTCTGGACCCTTTTGTATCTCTCCCCTCTCACCTTAAACTTATGCCCTCTAGTTTTAGACTCCCCTACCTTTGGGAGACCTGTAAGATCACCCCTAAGCCTTCCATGCTCCAGAGAAAAAAGTCCCAGTCTATCCAGCCTCTCCTTATAACTCAAACCATCAAGTCCTGGTAGCATCCTAGTAAATCTTTTCTGCACTCTTTCTAGTTTAATAATATCCTTTCTATAACAGGGTGACCAGAACTGCACATAGTATTCCAAGTGTGGCCTTACCAATGTCTTGTACAACTTCAACAAGACGTCCCAACTCCTGTTTTCAATATTTTGACCAATGAAACCAAGCGTGCCGAATGCCGCCTTCACCACTCTGTCCACCTGTGACTCCACCTTCAATGAGCTATGGAAACAGACCCTTCGGCCCAACTTGTCCATGCCACCGTTTTTTTTTTAAACGATCAAGCTAGTCCCAATTGCCCGCACTTGGCCCATATCCCTCTTTGTTCTCTAACTCTCCCCAACACCCTACCATTAACTGAGTAAGTCCTGCCCTGGTTCGATCGACCAGAATGCATCACCTCACATTTATCTAAATTAAACTCCATCTGCCATTCGTCAGCCCTCTGGCCCAATTGATCAAGATCCGGCTGCAATCCGAGATAACCTCCTTCAATCTCGACTATGTCACCAATCTTAGTGTTATCTGCAAACTTACTAACCATGCCTCCTAAATTCTCATCCAAATTATTAATATAAATGACAATTGAGACTTAACATCTGCCAACCACCTGACCTTTGGTTTCCCTTCCTTCATGGCACACCAGCAGCTGTTTGCTTGCTCAATCGTATCCTCCTCCTTAGCTCCATCCTTCATCATTTTCTGAGGAAGGCGTTCACAGTTTCTCTCCCACTTGCCCCCCCCGGTGACCCTTGTCTTTGCACACAAGTCGAAGGGATGTGAATGTGACCATATATGGCATCCAGCTTGCTTAACCATTCATCGCCAAATTTAGGTAAACCATCTCACATTCTGCTGACCCCTTTTCTTTGCCTCAACTTCATGCTACCCTAGGATAATCCCCAAGAGCAGAGGTAACCATTGGCTTTCTTTCTGCAATACCATCCATCTCCTTGAACCATTTGTCTCCATCTGCTCCTCTTGAGGAGCTCATGAATTTGTTTATTGCCAAGAAAGGGACTTGGCACTTGGTTGCCTCTGCTTCTTCCCTCCCCCTGCCTGCCCTCTGGGGTAACTAAAGCTTGAACCACATTAGTGATCAAAGTTATTTTTGTCTCCGGTTACAAGTGCCATCCTTGGCCATTGCCTTTGGAAGAACTGTTGTTGACAGTTGACAGTTGGCATTTGCTACCAAATAAACCTGTTGGACTTTAACCTGGTGTTGTTAAAACTCTTACGTTGTTGACAGCCCCAGCCCAGTGTCATATTTGACCCCAATTTTAGCTTCTAATCCCATTCTTCTCAAGCATGAAGTGTGGCTGCTTCTATCTTCATAATGTGACCTGCCTTCATCTCTACCTCAGCCCATCTCCAAAATGTTGCCTCCCCTTCTCTCCCTCTCTCCCCCTCTCCCTGCCCATCTGTCATGTAAACCGTTATTCATGTCTTTGTCATCCCGACTTGAGTTACTCCACTAGCTGGCCTCGAATGCTTCATCAACTTGACATTCAGAAGTCTGTCCTCTCTTGTATTAGATTCTGTTTGACTTTTGTGTGTGTTCGTGTCCCCGTGTGTGTGTTCCCGTCTTTCCTGTGTCGCGTTCTCTAACTTGACATAATTCACTGCCTTAAATGTTTCCCTCCCCTTTAAAACCTATCTATTTGACCAAGCTTTTGCTTTCATCGCCTAATAGAGTCATAGAGGTTTACAGCATGGAAACAGCCCCTTCGGCCCAACTTGTCCATGCCGCCCTTTTTGTTAACTCTTAAGCTAGTCCCAATTGCCCACATTTGGTCCATATCCCTCTATACCCATCTTACCCATATAACTGTCTAAATGCTTAACAAAGGACAAAATTGTACCCGCCTCTACTACTACCTCATTCCAGGCACTCACCATCCTTCGAGTGAATAATGTGTCCTCTGTTTGGCTCTTCCTTTCCCTTCCTCTCTGAAATCCTGAAGGCTGCATTTCCACATTAAAGGTGTTCAACTAACTTTTGGTGTTGCTGCTGGTAGGGCGGCACAGTAGCACAGTGGTTAGCACTGCTGCTTCACAGCTCCAGGGACCTGGGTTCGATTCCCGGCTTGGGTCACTGTCTGTGTGGAGTTTGCACATTCTCCTCGTGTCTGCGTGGGTTTCCTCCGGGTGCTCCGGTTTCCTCCCACAGTCCAAAGATGTGCGGGTTAGGTTGATTGGCCATGTTAAAATTGCCCCTTAGTGTCCTGAGATGTGTAGGTTAGAGGGATTAGCGGGTAAATATGTAGGGATATGGGCGTAGGGCCTGGGTGGGATTGTGGGCGGTGCAGACTCGATGGGCCGAATGGCCTCCTTCTGCACTGTAGGGTTTCTATGATTTCTATGCTGCTGCTTGTCGGTCTGGAACTAAACTTCTGTTAAATGTTGCAGGTCTTTTTGTCCTTTTATCGTCAGCGATGATGAGCATGGGGGGGATATCGGCTTCGCGCTGGCTCCACGATCACGTGCTGTTTGATATCCTGATGTCACCAATGAGCTTTTTTGAGCGAACACCGAGTGGGAATTTGGTAAACCGCTTCTCCAAAGACATTGATACCATAGACTCTGTGATTCCGATAGTGATTAAAATGTTCTTGGGATCGCTATTTAATGTTCTGGTTTCTTGCACGGTGATTCTAGTGGCCACTCCAATAGCAACCGTGATCATTCCACCCTTGGGATTTATCTACATATTCGTACAGGTCAGTATTAATGAAATCGTTATGCTCCATAAAAATTTTATAGGAATCATTTTTCAAGATTACTCAGAATTTAATTTTCCTGTCTGGTTGTTAATTATACTGGTATAAATTTGCTTCCCTGCTGAGGCTCTCAGATCATTTTATTTGTGCTCGGGTCAGTAATGTACTGCAAGTGTGGATTCTGCTTTAGTGTGGGCATTTATCAACAATGATCATTAGGAGACTCTGGTAGATTGATGTCACTGGAATTTGGAACGCCAGGTAAAGTGTTCCATATGTGAAAGCTGTTCAGAAGAGGAAATTCCCTGATCGCCGTGTGGTGGTGTAGCAATGGAATGCGAGGTGTTTGTTCTTTGAACAAAGAGCAAAGAAAGTTACAGCCCAGGAACAGGCCCCTTTGGCCCTCCAAGCCTGCACCGACCATGCTGTCTGTCTGAACTAAAACCCCCTACCCTTCCGGGGACCATATCCCTCTATTCCCATCCTATTCATGTATTTGTCAAAACGCCCCTTAAAACTCACTATCGTATCCGTTTCCACTACCTCCCCTGGCAGGGGGTTCCAGGCACCCGCCACTCTGTTTAAAAACAAACTTACCTTGTACACCTCCTTTAAACCTTGCCCCTCGCACCTTAAATTTATGCCCCCTAATAATTGACTCTTCCACCCTGGGGAAAAGCTTCTGACTATCCACTCTGTCCATGCCCCTTGTAATCTTGTAGACTTCTATCAGGTCACTCCTCAACCTCCGTCGTTCCAGTGAGAACAAACCAAGTTTCTCCAACCTCTCCTCATAGCTAATGCCCCCCATACCAGGCAACATCTTGGTAAATCTTCTGTACCCTCTCCAAAGCCTCCACATCCTTCTGGTAGCAGCTCTGGATGCTCCGGTTTCCTCCCACAGTCCAAAGATGTGTGGGTTAGGTGAATTGGCCATGCTAAATTCTCCCTTCGTGTCAGGGGGACTAGCTAGGATCAATGCATGGGGTTATGGGCCTGGGTGGGATTGTGGTCGGTGCAGACTCGCTGGGCTGAATGGCCTCTTTCTGCACTGTAGGGATTCTATGATTCTATAATTTGAAGAATCAAGTTGAGTTTAAACTGCTCGCTCATCCTAAATAAATCTGCTGCGGAAAAATATTTTATAATTAGTGACAGATCTAGAATAAGGAATTGTGTTGCAACTTTCTGTTTAAGTTGCATTAAGATTCTCCAGGTTTTTGATGATTGCACTTCCCTTAAGGTCATAATCGCGTTTCAAACCAGTGTTGCCACCTTTTGCATTAATGAAGAAATTACAGTAGCAATTATGTGATTGTCTATCATTCCACCCATTTATATTGGCACTGCTGGTAAGAGGTTAATATTTTATAACGTATGTCACATTCTTAGGTTTCATAGGCTGGACTTAAAGATGGAAGACATTTTTCTGAAACAGGTAGAAAGAAAACAAATACTTTGATTCTAAAAATCGCATTGGTCATTCTGATAAATTCTAAATCCAGTGATTTTTGTTCCATTTAATTTTCCATTTAATGCATGGAATAATTAATTTCACAATCTTATCCAAATGAATATGAAGTAATTTTTTGTACACTTTGAATTTTTGTCGTGTATATTGGAGATTTCCAAAGCGAAGCCACCAAACTTGATCCTCAGTTTGGAATATGAGGCGGAGAAAGCGATTTGGAATTGAGGTGCATGTTATTCGTTCTTATAAGAATGTACAGGGTTCACTGGTTATTTGACTCATCTCGTGTTTATCTGCAATTGGTGTAAAGAGAGGGTGACTTCCCTTCATAATTAATTCCAAAAATGCTGGTGTAATTTCAAAAAAACACACATACGAGCATAATGTGAAAATATTGTGCTGACGTGATTATTTTAAATGGTACACAGTATCTCTCGATAATGTGGAAGAAATTTTAAATTCGTTTTAGCTGTTTCTTTAAATGCGCAATAATTGCAGAGGTCACGTGGAGAAATAATACCAGGTTTCAAAAGAGATTCCAAAGAGTTTAGGTATTTATTACTTAACTGTTAGCAGCACCAAGTTAGCCGCGTTTATGATCTGCTCCCTCACTATGAAGTGTATTTCATAAGTGTACAAGAGTTTACTCTGAGATACACTTGCACAATATCTTACTATTTGCGGTAGCACAGTGGTTAGCATTGCTGCTTCACAGCGCCAGGGACCGGGTTCGATTTCTGGCTTGGGTCACTGTCTGTGTGGAGTTTGCACACTCTCCCCGTGTCTACGTGGGTTTCCTCCGGGTGCTCTGGTTTCCTCCCACATTCTGAAAGACGTGCTAGTCAGGTGCATTGACCCGAACAGGCAAAGGAGTGTGGCAACTAGGGGAATTTCACAGTAAGTCCATTGCAGTGTTAATGTAAGCCTTACTTGTGACACTAATGAATAAACTTGAACTTATTTGTCAAATGCCTGTATCAAGGCATTAATTGACTTCAGTGGTGGTAGCTTGGTTGGAGAGGGAAGGACCCAATGACAATGGATGAGTTTATTTAAAGTGATCCAGAAAGTCCACTATATCAATATTTTGCTAGTGTTTTCTGATCTGGGTGCGACTCCGTTCTGCTGCAGCTAATAGGATTACTGCCAAAGTGTGTGCTTATTAGTATGAAAGGTTGCCCTGGTTATATTGTCGGTACAAAGTTCTCAATCTTCAGAATCTAGGTTTTTGAGAGCTAGGAAGCAACTTTTTAACCAAAGAATAACTTCTAGTTTCCCTCTTGCCTGTGAAATGAACACTACGGCCAGGATGCTTAAAAGGAAAAAAGGCACGTGAGAGCTACTTTACTTCAAACATTGGGGTGGCTGAGGGGGGAGGGCAATTAAAATTGAGCAATGTTAGAGACAAACCAGCCTCCTATCCATTGACTCTGTCTACACTTCCCGCTGCCTCGGAAAAGCAGCCAGCATAATCAAGGACCCCACACACCCCGGACATTCTCTCTTCCACCTTCTTCTGTTGGGAAAAAGATACAAAAGTCTGAGGTCACGTACCAATTGACTCAAGAACAGCTTCTTCCCTGCTGCTGTCAGACTTTTGAATGGACTTACCTTGCATTGAAATGATCTTTCTCTACACCCGAGCTATGACTGTAACACGACATTCTGCACTCTCTCCTTTCCTTCTCTATGAACGGTATGCTTTGTATAGCGCACAAGAAACAATACTTTTCACTGTATGTTAATACATATGACAATAATAAATCAAATCAAAATCAAAGAGGAAAGTTTGACTCTGATTCGGGTGGAGAAATTTGCCATCCTTTCCTGGTCTGTCATGGAGGTAACTCCAAACCCACGTCAATGTGGTTGACTTTTAACTGCCTTTTGATATGTCCTCAATGGCAATTGGGGATTGGCAGTAAGGAGTGTCCGTTGCTGTGTTGTCCGCATCCTGTGAGTGAATACAAAAATAATAGGGAAAAGGGGCATCAGGAGAAATGTCTTAACTTTTCTGAAATTGTTTTACTTCCGTATCTCAGGGTTAATGTTATACTAACTTTATTCCTGACATAAAGGTATTGTTTGAATCTCTCAAATAAGCTGAAAACAGATAAAATAATCAGGGTTTTTAATACCCAGATTTTAAAAAAATGATAATGGAATCCGTAATGAACCAAACTTCAAATGAATGCAGCATTGTAACCATTTTCTTGTGCTTTGAATGTGCTGTGGCTGATATAAGCTGTAATTTCTAGAGACAGTCTCTTCAACTGTCATCCATCTTTTACCAAAGTGAATGCTACAACACATGAAGTTCCTTTCAATTGAAATTCTCTATCTCTGTGACGTATTCCAAAACGTAGCAGAGATTGGGTCCTGGACTTGAGAACAGCAGCGAGAGAGAGATGGTGTTACTGGTCCATTCTGCAGCATTCAGGCTGTGACAGTAACCAAGAGATAAGCTCGTAATCCTAACTTTTCACATGGGGTTTCAGTCATGTGGCATGTTATTGGCTCACAGTGGAGGGTGATCCATGATAATGAAACAGCATTGATCTCCCATTGTCATAGCTATCAAGATGCCATTGAAACAGATAGGGATCCTTGGTGTTAATGGTATGTTATTTCTGTTAAGATTCACAAATGAAGAGCATTGTTTAACTAAGTGCTGTAGAGGACAGCTGGGATAATGGGTGAGAGGATAATGGGTGACATAGTGGCACAGTGGTTAGCACTGCTGTCTCAGCGCCAGGGACCTGGGTTTGATTCCCGGCTTGGGTCACTGTTTGTGCAGAGTCTGCAGTTCTCCCTGTGTCTGCGTGGGTTTCCTCCGGGTGCTCCGGTTTCCTCCCACTGTCCTAAACGTGCTGGTTAGGTCAATTGGCCATGCTAAATTCTCCCTCAGTGTACCCAAACAGGCGTCGGAGTGTGGCGACTAGGGAATTTTCACAGTAACTTCATTGCAGTGTTAATGTAAGCCTACTTGTGACACTAATAAATAAACTTTAACTATGAGACTAAACAAAGTCAATAAGAAAAGATCTGTGGCTCAATTTTGCCTTCAGTTGGCTTGGATTCTGTTTGTAGTTAGTGCCATCCTTGCATAATTTGCGTTCTAGTCCTTTATAGTTGCTGGTAGTTTCAGGGGTCAGAAGGTCTAGCGGCCCTGAGCCCTCTGTTTTGTCGAGAGTTTAGACAATGGCAGATGTGAAGTCATGGACATTATTACCTCCTGAGTTTTGTGGCTAATCTAGATTGAGTGTTAGTGGAAGAGAGGTGATTAATTTTGGCTTGTTAAAAATGCTGCTTGTTCCTTGTTTTTTGGCGACTGTTAGAATTCTGTAGACTCATTGATGCCTCTTCTGCTTTTAGAGATACTACGTGGCTACCTCGCGTCAGTTGAAAAGGTTGGAATCGGCCAGCCGGTCACCCATATTCTCAAACTTCAACGAAACTCTGCTTGGTGTCAGTGTTATCCGTGCGTTTGGAGAAGAAGGTCGTTTTATACACCAGAATGACTCCAGGGTTGATGAAAACCAGAAAGCTTATTACCCCAGCATTGTTGCCAACAGGTAATGTAATAACACATTTCTACATTTGGTCATTTGCACCACTCTGTTTTGGAAACACAGAAGTCATTAAAAGTGGATTCACTTGAATGCTTGGTCAATTAGTCTTGATTGTCAAACCAAATTTAATGTAAGTGGTGCTGATTATTCTTGCACCAACTAAGCATGTTCCAAATTGCTCGAGGGAGCAAGCGAGCTGGTTTGACCAACCGCACGATGATTAGATTAACTATTTTTATCTTGTTAACATCCCACCAGGTGGTTGGCTGTGAGACTGGAGTTTGTTGGCAATTGCATTGTTCTTTTTGCTGCCCTGTTTGCTGTGGCTTACAGAGATAGTGTCAGCCCGGGGATTGTCGGGTTATCTATATCATATGCTCTACAGGTATGGAGAAATACATTTATACTTTTAAATAGTTAGATTATTATCATTATAAACTTCTGTAATTGAACTGCATTACGTCCGACTTAATTTTTTCAGTAGTAGTTTCCACTGAATGTCTAGAATTAGAGTTATGACTGCCCTTGACATAAAAGCAGCAAGCACTTACTGATTGTGACATCAAGGAGCCCTAGTAAAACTGAAGTCAGTAGGAATCGGGGAGGTGGGGGGGGTGCGTGCACGTGCCTGTATCCTTCACTGGTTGAATTCATACCGGTTGTTCGAGGTCAATCCTCTCAGTCCCAGGACATCGTTGCAGGAGTTCCTCAGGGTAGTGCCCTAGGCCTAATCAGCTTCAGCTGTTTCATCAATGACCTTTCCTCCATCACAAGGTCAGAAGTTGGGGATGTTCGTGGAATGTTCAGCACCGTTCACGACTCCTCAGATACTGAAGCAGTTCATGCCTAAATGGAGTAAGACCTGAACAATATTCTGGTTTGGGCTGAAAAGTGGCAGTAACATTCATGCCACACAAATGCCAGGCAATGACCATCTCCAACAAAAGAGAAACTAATTATCTCCTCTTGACATTCAATGGCATGAGCAATGCTGAATCCCCCATCATCAACATCTTGGCAGTTATCATTGACCAGAAACTGAACTGGATGAATGCGGCTCCAACAACACGCAAGAAGCTTGACACCAGCCACGACAAAGCAGCCCGTTTCATTAACACCCCATCCACCACCTTAAACATTGTCTCCCTCCACCCCTGACACACGGTGGCAGCAGTGTGTACCATCTACAACATGCACTGCAGCGACTCACCTTTGAAAGCACATTCCAAACCTGTGACCTCTACCACCTAGAAGGACAATGACAACAGATGCAAAGGAACGCCACCAACTGCAAGTTTCTCTCCAAGCCACTCCTCATCCTGACTTGGAAATATATTGCTGCTCCTTCACACTCAAAATCCTGAACTTTTTCTAACAGCACTGTGGGTATACCTACATCACGTAGACTGTTCAAGAAGGCAGCTTACTACCACCTTCTCAAGGGCAATTAAGAATAGGCCATGAATGCTGGCCTAGCCAGTGACTTCCACATCCGATGAATGAATAAGTTTAACATTTCATTGCCCTTTTGCGCTGATTAGTTTAATCTGCTGTACTTTTCCTTATTTTACCTTGGGCTGGGGTGTGGCTGGGAAGACTACATTAGCTGTCCATTTCTAATTGGTTTGAGGTGATGGTGTGACTGGTGTTCTCACAGCATTGCTGCTCTTGTCCTTGGTCATAGAGGTTGCTCTCAGTGTGACTGCAGCCATGATACACCAGTGAAGGAAGGGCTTGTTGACTGGTAGCAATCAAGCAAGCTGCTCTTCCCTGAATGGAATCGAGCTTTTTGACTATCATTGTGAGGTTGCTAAATGTCCAAGGCGAAGGACAATCCTATTGAGCTTCCTAGAGGGTGGAAAGTGGGTGAGGAAGTGGGCGACGCATCACAAAATACCCGGTCTTTGCTGTTACACTGAGGCAATCTAATGGAGTCGTGCAATATTTCTTTGTACCTTTTTGGAGTTGTAAAGTGAAATGGAAATTACTTTCCTGCTTGAAGCAAAGTCTGACTATTCCAATGGATCCTTTGTTTTATAAAATCCTCAATTCACGGTGGCACAGTGGTTGGTGCTGCTGCCTCACAGTGCCAGGGACCCGGGTTCAAATTCCTGGCTTGGGTCACTGCCTGTGTGGAGTGTGCATATTCTCCCCGTGTCTGCGTGGATTTCCTCCGGGTGCTCCGGTTTCCTTCCACAGTCCGAAAGACGTGCTGGTTAGGTGCATTGGCCATGCTAAATTCTCCCTCAGTGTACCCGAACAGGTGCCGGAGTGTGGCGACTAGGGGATTTTCACAGTGACTTCATTGCAATGTTAATGTCAGCCTACTTGTGACACTAATAAATAAACTTTAAACTCAATGTCACACGGTAGCTTTCAGTAACAGAATATCTCGAGAGATTACCTCACTGTAGCAACTGTACAGATTGCATTATTTTTGTCTCTCAATTGGGTTTGTCAGTAAAGTGAGAACAAAATATTTTATTGTGTACCATGTTGGCATCATCTTGGAATTTATATTCACTTTGATTCATGCACATCTTAATGGTGGTAGATTCAAATTTTTACTTTTAGAAGCTATTTCCATTAATTTATCATTTGACAAATGAGAAAGATACCCAGTAAAATCAGGCAATTGCTGCTCCCCAAAAGATCAACACAGTTTGCTGGACTTTTGTTGAGCAAACTTATCAAAGGAGGTTAAATGGGCGGCACGGTGGCATAGTGGTTAGCACTGCTGCCTCACAGCGCCAGGGACGTGGGTTCACTTCTGACCTTGGGTGACTGTTTGTGTGGAGTTTGCACATTCTCCCCGTGTCTGCGTGGGTTTCCTCCAGGTGCTCCGGTTTCCTCCCACAGTCCAAAGATGTGCGGGTTACATTGATTGGTCACACTAAATTGACCCTTAGTGTCAGGGAGATTAACAGGGTAAATATGTGGGGTTACGGGAATAGGGCCTGGATGGGATTGTGGTCGGTGCAGACTCGATGGGCCAAATGGCCTCCTCCTGCACTGTAGGGATTCTATGATTTGGCAGGAATAAATGCAATTGGTTCAGATCAGCCACAATCAAACTGAACGATAAACAAGTACAAAGTGGTCCACTCCTGTTCCTATGTCCCTAAGAATGTCTCGTTATTGTTTAGATTACATCAACATTAAACTGGCTGGTACGCATGACCTCTGAAGTGGAAACCAATATTGTGGCAGTGGAGAGAGTGCAGGAGTATTCCAGTACCCCCAAAGAGGTAAGGTTCAAATTAGAAAATTAAAACCAATCTGTCCTCTGAGATTGCAGGACTTGGGTTTGGAAAACTCAGTTTGATATCTCGACCTGCAAAACATAAACGTGTAGAATTCAGATTGTTTGCATAAGCCCAGAAGTGGGGGTGGGGGGAGAGAGTGACGGAGACGGCCTGCTAACCCTAATGGCAGGACCTCCAGTTAAATGAAATTTCCTACAGTCCTGACAGCTGACAGATTCATTGCCTGGACGTTGGGCAGTAGCTTTGATCTTGGCTGCAGGTGGTTACAGTTTGGGGTCAGAATCCTGGATTTCCCTCACTAATAGCACGGCGGGCGTACCTACACCTCGGGGACTGCAACGGTTCAAGAAGGCGGCTCCTCACCACCTTCTCGAGGGCAATTCAGAACAGTTCCTGATGATTGTGACACACGAGAGTTATTTTGAGACACAATATTACCATTTGGCCTCACTACTTTGTTCCAAAGAGCAATGGACCAAATCTTAAGCAGGTTAAGCGGAGTTCAGTGTTATCTGGATGACATCCTGGTTACTAGCAAAGACGAGGAGTAACGTCTTTGCAACCTGGATACCACTCTACGAAGATTGAGGATTATTAAGTGTCCGAAAGGACAAATGGGAATTTTCCAATCTTCAGCCGAATATTTAGGACATGTAACTCATTTCAAGCGAATTTGTCAGTCCCCTTTGAAGGTTAAAGTTATTACCGAGGCACCCGTACCTCAGAATGTCAATCAGCGTTGATCCTTCTTAGGATTAGCTAAATTACTGCAGAAGGTTTGTCCCCAATTTGGCGACCATTTTAAAACCTTTGCTACTGTGTCAAAATAAAAAGTGGAAGTGGGTGGATCGATGTGAGCAAGAGTTCATGCAAGCCCAGGAGGCACACTGCTCAAGTCAGAATCCTAGCACATTTTGATTCCAATCTACCCCTGCAGTTAGCGTGTGATGCATCACTCTATGGTGTTGGTTTCCCACATCATACCTTCAGGTGAAGCTAGACCTATTTATGTTTAGAACATTGAGTAAAGCTGAAATTGAGAAAGAAGACTCAGGAATTCATTTTGGGATTAAAAAGATTCCATCAATTCTTGTATGGAAGAAAATCCAGATTATTGATGGACCGTTGTCCATTTAATGACAATGTTTGGACCACATGTCGAGATTCCATCACTGCCAGTGGGCGGAATACAGCGTTGGGCATTGCTGTTGTCGGCACACGCACATTATCAAATATAGTCAGTCAAACCTTCATGCAACGCAGATGGGCTTTCCTGACTACCCTTACCAACTAGTTTGTCAACAAGTGGTTTGAATAGAAGTATCTTCTACTTTGAAGGAGGTAGCGAGGAGCTACTTCTGGTGACCTGGATTAGAAGCAGAAATAAAGGAGAAGGCGGGAATGTCTGTCTTGTGTGAAGGTGCGAAACCAGCCAACATTAGCACCATTACATCCGTGGGAATAGCCAGAAGAGGCTTAGCAACGGTTACAGATAGATGACCAGGACTGTTGGAAGGACGCATGTTTCTCATTATTGTTGATGCTCGTTCAAAATGGCCAGAAGTTGTGATCATGAAGACGTTGCGATCGTCTACAGAGAAGAAGATTAGGAGAAATTTTTGTCTGATTTGGTTTCCCTGAGTAACTGGGGAGTGACAATGGACCATACTTCATAGCTCAAGAATTAAAAACCTTCTTGAAGGGAAAACTGAATACAAATTAGATCTGCACCATACTATCCCGAATTGCTGCCATTAATATGACTCTTTTCATGCCAAATTATTAAACTATGTCGCTAAAACTTCATAATTGATAAATCATTTTGAGCCGTATTGTCTTCCACTTTTATGGTTTTAAATTTAGTTTGTTATTTCCCCAATACTTTGATGATAAAAGGCTTCAACATAGAGCAATTTTTATAAATAAATGTATTGCAATAAGAACATTCTGGTAATTATATCTGTTGGAAATGGTGTTGCTTTTTAAAATAATTCCACGTAGGCACGTTGGATTATTCGAGATAATCGACCATCTAAAACGTGGCCTTCGGAAGGCAAGATCGAATTTGTGAACTATGGATTACGATATAGAGAAGATCTTGACTTGGCTTTGAAGGACATAACTGTATCCATAAATGGAGGTGAAAAGGTGAGTTGCAGCGCTCTGACGACCAATACAAGAGTTGGGCAGCATGGTGGCACAGTGGTTAGCACTCACTGTCTGTGTGGAACATAGAACATAGAACATAGAACATTACAGCGCAGAACAGGCCCTTCGGCCCACGATGTTGCACCGACCAGTTAAAAAAAAACTGTGACCCTCCAACCTAAACCAATTTCTTTTCGTCCATGAACCTATCTACGGATCTCTTAAACGCCCCCAAACTAGGCGCATTTACAACTGATGCTGGCAGGGCATTCCAATCCCTCACCACCCTCTGGGTAAAGAACCTACCCCTGACATCGGTTCTATAACTACCCCCCCTCAATTTAAAGCCATGCCCCCTCGTGCTGGATTTCTCCATCAGAGGAAAAAGGCTATCACTATCCAGCCTATCTAAACCTCTAATCATCTTATATGTTTCAATAAGATCCCCTCTTAGCCGCCGCCTTTCCAGCGAAAACAATCCCAAATCCCTCAGCCTCTCCTCATAGGATCTCCCCTCCATACCAGGCAACATCCTGGTAAACCTCCTCTGCACCCTCTCCAAAGCCTCCACATCCTTCCTGTAATGTGGGGACCAGAACTGCACACAGTACTCCAAGTGCGGCCGCACCAGAGTTGTGTACAGTTGCAACATAACGCTACGACTCCTAAATTCAATCCCCCTACCAATAAACGCCAAGACACCATATGCCTTCTTAACAACCTTATCTACTTGATTCCCAACTTTCAGGGATCTATGCACACATACACCTAGATCCCTCTGCTCCTCCACACTATTCAAAGTCCTCCCGTTAGCCTTATACTCAACACATCTGTTATTCCTACCAAAGTGAATTACCTCACACTTCTCCGCATTAAACTCCATCCGCCACCTCTCGGCCCAACTTTGCAACCTGTCTAAGTCTTCCTGCAAACTACGACACCCTTCCTCACTGTCTACCACACCACCGACTTTGGTGTCATCAGCAAATTTGCTAATCCACCCAACTATACCCTCATCCAGATCATTAATAAATATTACAAACAGCAGTGGCCCCAAAACAGATCCCTGAGGTACACCACTTGTAACCGCACTCCATGATGAATATTTACTATCAACCACCACCCTCTGTTTCCTATCCGCTAGCCAATTCCTGATCCAATTTCCTAGATCACCCCCAATCCCATACATCTGCATTTTCTGCAGAAGCCTACCATGGTGAACCTTATCAAACGCCTTACTAAAATCCATATATACCACGTCCACTGCCTTGCCCCCATCCACCTCCTTGGTCACTTTCTCAAAAAACTCAATAAGGTTAGTAAGGCACGACCTACCTGCCACAAAACCATGCTGACTATCACCTATCAATTCATTACTCTCCAAATAACTATAAATCCTATCCCTTATAATTTTTTCCAACATCTTGCCGACAACAGAAGTGAGACTCACCGGTCTATAATTCCCGGGGAAGTCTCTGTTCCCCTTCTTAAACAATGGGACAACATTCTCTAACCTCCAATCTTCTGGTACTATACCAGAGGCCAACGACGACCTGAAGATCAGAGCCAGAGGCTCTACAATCACTCCTCTTGCCTCCCAGAGAATCCTTGGATAAATCCCATCCGGACCAGGGGATTTATCTATTTTCAGACCCTCCAGAATATCCTGCACATCCTCCTTATCAACTGTAATACTGTCTATTCTACTCCCCTGCAACCCAGTGTCCTCCTCAGCTATATTCATGTCCCCTTGCGTGAACACCGAAGAGAAATATTGGTTCAATGCTTCACCAATCTCCTCCGGTTCCACACATAACTTCCCTCTGCCATCTATAACTGGCCCTAAACTTGCCCTAACCAACCTTCTGTTCTTGACATACCTATAGAACGCCTTAGGATTCTCTTTAACCCTATCCGCCAAAGTCTTCTCATGTCCCCTTTTAGCCCTTTTAAGCTCGCTCTTCAACTCCCTCTTAGCCAATCTAAAGCTTTCTAGTGCACTACCCGAGTGCTCACGTCTCATCCGAACATAAGCCTCCTTTTTCTTTTTAACCAACAAAGAAACTTTTTTGGTGCACCACGGTTCCCTAGCCCTACCAATTCCTCCTTGCCTGACAGGGACATACCTATCACAGACTCGCAGTAGCTGCTCCTTGAAAAAACTCCACATGTCGGACGTTCCCAGTCCCTGTAATCTCCTAGTCCAACCTATGTTTCCTAATTCTCTCCTAATAGCCTCATAATTACCCTTCCCCCAGCTAAAACCACTGGCCCGAGGTTCATGCCTATCCCTTTCCATCACTAAGGTGAACGTAACCGAATTGTGGTCACTATCACCAAAATGCACACCAACTTCCAAGTCTAGCACCTGGTCTGGCTCATTTCCCAGCACCAGATCCAATATAGCCTCACCTCTAGTTGGCCTGTCTACATACTGAGTCAAAAAACCTTCCTGCACGCTTTGAACAAAAACTGACCCCTCTAACGAGCTAGAGCTATAACAATTCCAGTCAATATTAGTCAAGTTAAAATCCCCCATAACAATTGCCCTATTACTTTCACTCCTAAGCAGGATTGACTCCGCAATCCTTTCCTCAACCTCTCTAGAACTTTTAGGAGGTCTATAAAAGACTCCCAACAGGGTGACCTCTCCTCTCCTATTTCTAATCTCCGCCCATACTACCTCAACAGATAAGTCCTCATCAAACCTCCTCTCTGACACTGTGATACAATCTCTGACCAATAATGCTACCCCTCCCCCTCTTCTACCTCCTTCCCTACTTCGACTAAAACATTTGAACCCCGGGACCTGCAGCATCCATTCCTGCCCCTGCTCTATCCATGTCTCTGAAATAGCCACAACATCGAAGTCCCAGGTACTGATCCACGCTGCAAGTTCACCCACTTTATTGCGAATACTCCTGGCATTGAAGTATACACATTTCAAACCCTGCTCCACCCCACCTCTGCAATGCCGTGCATTGCAGTCCCCATCCATGCATCCCTCACTTTCAGCCCCACTACTCAGGATCCCTCCCCCCCCCCCCCGAATCAGTTTAAACCTCCCTGCATGGCCTTAGCAAATTTACCCCCCAGGATATTGGTCCCCTTCTGATTAAGGTGTAGACCATCCTTCTCATAGAGGTCACACCTTCCCCAGTACGAGCCCCAATTGCTTAAGTACCTGAACCCCTCCCTCCTGCACCATCCCCTCAGCCATGAATTCAAACCTTCCCTCTCCCTATTCCTCTCTAAACTATCCCGTGGTACAGGCAAGAGTCCAGAGATAACCACTCTGTCAGTCTTGGCCTTTAGTTTCCACCCCAACTCCATAAATCCCTGCCTAATATCCCCTTCCCCTATCCTCCCTATGTCGTGTGTCCCCACATGTACAATAACTTTGCATGTTCTCCCTGTGTCTGCGTGGGTTTGCTCCAGTTTCTTCCCACAGCCCCAAGATGTGTGGGTTAGGTGGATTGGCCATACTAAATTGACCCTTAGTGTCAGGGGAACTAGCGAGGGTACGTGCGTGGGGTTATAGGGATAGGGCCTGGGTGGGATTGCAGTTGGTGCAGACTTGATGGGCTGAATGGCCTCCTTCAGCACTGTAGGGTTCTGTGAACAGGTCGTTGACAGTAGGCATCATTGCATAATGGGCTAACTGTAGATTTAATGACCGGGTTTCACTCTACCTGCTGATTCATTTTTAACAACTAAATATTCCTCGAAACATCCCAAATCCTGTCAATTTCAGCCTTGCATTAGTTCAATTTATAAAGTGTAATTTATAAAGTGCAAATCTGGCTGAAAATATCTGGTTTTTGGGACATTTTTGCAGTGGGTGTCTGAAGTTTAATGAGTAGAGTTGCGATGTGACGTGTCTGCTTCAATTACCATCATGTAATCTGCTCACATTCTGGTACTGATGTTACACAGAAACTGGTTGGCATTTTCTTTCTCTGGAAATGTATTTTTTACCCTCTTGTTGATAACTCCAGGTGTGCTGGTAAATTATAACAAATCTAAAACTGTCAGTGTTTGTGGAGAGGGGAAAGATTGCTAAATATTGAACACGTTAAAATGTGAAAAAAACAAGAATAAGGCTCCAGTAGCAAGTCTTGAAGGATTAGCAAAGCTTGCATTTTGAATGTTGCTGTTGTCTTTTTTTTTGAGCTATGTTTGTGTTTATAAGTTTTATTGTTGCAGAGCCAAGGTTAAAGAAATTGCTTTCTTGGATATGATGGCAATGTATTAGTACAAGCCTTTGATTTTTCATATTCATTTGTAGATACACTGGGCAGGATTTACCAAGCAACCTGCCATGTGTTTCACGGTGGCGGAAGGTGGCCTGTCATTGGCAGGTCTTTGGGTTCTGCCATTGTCAGTAGAGTTTTCCATTGAATGTACCTCTCACCGCCAGGACATCCGTGGCTGGGGTGCGCTGTCGGCGGAATGGGAAGATCCCACTGGCATGAATGGCTGGAAAGTTCTGGCCAATGTCAGAGGTTTACAGCATGGAAACAGGCCCTTCAGCCCAACTTGTCCATGCCACCCAATTTTTACCACTAAGCTAGTCCCAATTGCCCGCGTTTGGCCCATATCCCTCTATACCCATCCTACCCATGTAACTGTCTAAATGCTTTTTAAAAGACAAAATTGTACCCGCCTCTACTACTACCTCTGGCAGCTCGTTCCAGACACCTCACCACCCTCTGTGAATAAATTGCCCTTCTGGACACTTGTATCTCTCCCCTCTCACCTTAAACCTATGACTTCTAGTTTTAGACTTCCCTACATATGGGAAAGGATGTTGACTATCTAGCTGATCTGTGCCCCTCATTATTTTATTGACCTCTATAAGATGTGTTTTAAATTTCATTGGAAATCTTGTATCTTTCCTAGATTGGAATAGTTGGAAGAACAGGAGCAGGAAAATCTTCTTTTGCACTTGGCCTGTTTCGAATAATCGAGGCTGCGGTCGGACAAATCTATGTTGATGGAATTGACATTTCAAAGATAGGCCTTCACGATCTCAGGTTTCAGATTACTATTATACCTCAGGTACGTAACTGCAGTCTGACTTTATTTGAAGTATAATTACAGTTTTGTAACAAAAGTATGACATTGTAATTCTTACAACTGATGAAGTGTAATATGAACTTAATTAATTAGGACCCAGTGTTGTTCTCTGGTTCACTTCGGATGAACTTGGATCCCTTTGATCAATACTCTGACGCAGGCTTGTGGACCGCTCTAGAACTGGCTCACCTGAAAACCTTTGTGTCTGGTCTTCCTAACAAACTGAATCATGAATGTTCTGAAGGAGGAGAGAATCTCAGGTACAATGCAAATATTTGCTTTAACACTATAATGTAGAAATTAATTCTGCCCAGATCATTTTGAAGGAGATAATTTATCAAATATCGCTGAATAAAACGCCTCGGTTTTAGTTTTGATGTTTCCTGACACCATACAAGCAGACTTCAATTTATAATTCTGCGGCACAGTGGGTTAGCACTGCTGCCTCACAGCGCCAGGGACCCGCGTTCGATTATGGCCTCGGGTCACTGTCTATGTGGAGTTTGCACGTTCTCCCCATGTCTGCCTGGGTTTCCTCCGGGTGCTCCAGTTTCCTCCCACACTCCAAAGATGTGCAGGTTAGGTGGATTGAATCATAGAATCCCTACAGTGCAGAAGGAGGCCGTTTGGCCCATCGAGTCTGCACCGACAACGATCCCACCCAGGCCCTATCCCTGTAACCCCATATATTTACCCTGCTAATCCCCCTGATGCTCATGGACAATTTTTCATGGCCAATCCACCTAATTTGCACATCTTTGGATTGTGGGAGGAAACCGGAGCACCTGGAGGAAACCCACGCAGACACGGGGAGAATGTGCAGACTCCACATAGATAGTGACCAAGCCAGGAATAGAACACGAGTCCCTGGCGTTGTGAGACAGCAGTGCTAACCACTGTGCCACCATGCTGCCATGCTAAATTATCCCTTAGTGTCAAGGGAGTTAGCAGAGTAAATACGTGGGGTTACAGGGATAGGAGATTGTTGTTAGTGCATGCTCGATGGGCTGAATGGCCTCCTTCTGCACTGGAGGGATTCTATAATTCCAGTCTGTTAAATCTTGTGGAAAATCTAGTGATAATGTGATAACAGTAGAAGCAGATTTTAATTGTTTGAGATAGCAACTTCTAATTTCCTGAATTTTACAAGTTTATTTTTGAAAATAAGTTTGCATCACCCCGAGTTCAGTTGTTGTTTACGGATCTTTTCAAATTGTGAAGTGGTTCAGGTTTGACTCCCAACTTAAATGAGTTCAACGTTAAGTAGCTGGTGTGTTTCAGGAAGTGTGATGCAAGGGCTCACTGACGTGCTGTTTCTAACGTGCTCCATATGCTTTTCCATTACCCAGGGTGATGTTCATGGTCACTCTGGGTTAAGTCTCATTTATAAAATTCAGCCGCAAGTAAGTTCTTTCTAAAACTATGACAAAGGAAATGTGACCAAGGCAAGCTGTTCTATTTTTGAAAAATGCTGTGAAGATGCATGTCCAACACATCAGGACACTTTGCAAGAAAAGCAAGGTAGGGAGAAAACAGCAGCTTCCGCTGCATGAGAAGAGAGAGCTGATTCATGGATTCTGATTGCTAGAACACTTGCCATGGAGAATGCACCAGTTGATGGTGGCTGGTGGTTAACTGCCAAGCATTGTTAGAAATTTAAACCAGGCAGCTTGACTGATTGGCCAACACGTTGCCCTGGGGAATGAATCCGCAAATGGCTGTCACTTATTTTGTTCAGCTGAAACTGGCACGCTGTGTGTACCTGTTCTTTTTATCCGCAGAGAATAGGGCCTCGTGTATTAATATATGTAGCTTCCAGTTTTCTATTTTATTTTTTGATAAATGTGCATCATCTCTCCTGACTCTTAAAGGACAAACAGAAGAAGGTTGGATTGGGAAGCTCGAGAAGAAAATTATTCCAATGTGAGAAAGAAACTGGAATTAATGTCGAATTATCAGCCAGTAAACATTAAAATAGCATTATGAATCTGGGGTGAATTACTCCCTGTCCCTCTCCTATAGGGGAAAGCTGTACATCAACAGAATGGAGAAATTGCTGAGATATACTCTGTATTGTGTAATGTGTTTCGTGGCACATAATAGTGGACATGTCTGTCCACTTTGAGGGAGTCCAATAAATTGGTATTCCACACAACAAATTCCGTTTACTCCACTCGTTAATGTGCTAAATTGATCACTAAATTTTACAACTCCTTGCGCTGAAGTTACAGTGGGTGAGCGGGAGAAAAAGTTTCTGGAAATTCTCCCACCAATGTTTTGACCTTCCCTACCAAGCATTTTATCATGCAAGCCAATAAAAATCGATTCCGGTCAGAAAGGCAGAGTTTATTTTAAGTTTGCAATATCGCGGCACTAATAAAAGTTGCAAAATGTTTTGTGATTTCAGTGTTGGACAGCGACAGCTGCTGTGTTTAGCTCGGGCGCTCCTTCGGAAATCTAAGATACTCGTTCTTGATGAAGCTACGGCTGCTGTGGATCTGGAAACAGATGAGCTCATCCAGTCAACGATAAGAAACCAGTTTGCTGAATGTACCGTGCTCACAATAGCACATCGTCTCAAAACCATCATGGATTATACACGGTAATACCACAACATCTCTGATATAATCTCTGGAGCTCTGGAGGAAAATTACCTCCACACATTCTCCAATGTCAAAAACAGGAAGTAATTTTCCCGGTACGATCAGATACAATTTGTCAAATCTTTTTCAACTTCACTGCAATTGCATCATTGGATCCCAATTTGCATATTTAAATGCAAACTGTTTGTCCTCCTGTACTGAGAACAGATTTTTATTACTGAAACCTCGCTACATGGGCAAGATTTGACCATGTTTCTACTTGGTTGCACCACCTGGCCAATAATTAACCAAGGTCCCTCATGGTAGACTGGTGAAAAAGGTTGGATCTCATGGGATAAAGGGGGAGGTGGCTAGATGGGTGGAGAACTGGCTTGGTCATAGAAGACAGAGGGTGGTAGTGGAAGGGTCTTTTTCCGGCTGGAGGCCTGTGACTAGTGGTGTTCCGCAGGGCTCTGTATTGGGACCTCTGCTGTTTGTGATTTATATAAATGATCTGGAAGAAGGAGTAACTGGGGTGATCAGTAAGTTTGCGTACGACACAAAACTGGCAGGACTTGCAGATAGTGAGGAACATTGTCAGAGGCTACAGAAGGATATAGATAGGCTGGAAATTTGGGCAAAGAAATGGCAGATGGAGTTCAATCCTGATAAATGCGAAGTGATGCATTTTGGTGGGAATAATGTAGGGAGGAGCTACACGATAAATGGAAGAACCATAAAGGGTGTAGAGACGCAGAGGGACCTGGGTGTGCAAGTCCACAGATCTTTGAAGGTGACGTCACAGGTGGAGAAGGTGGTGAAGAAGGCATATGGCATGCTTGCCTTTATAGGACGGGGCATAGAGTATAAAAGTTGGGGTCTGATGTTGCAGATGTATAGAACGTTGGTTCGGCCGCATTTGGAATACTGCGTCCAGTTCTGGTCGCCACACTACCAGAAGGACGTGGAGGCTTTGGAGAGAGTACAGAGGAGGTTTACCAGGATGTTGCCTGGTATGGAGGGGCTTGGTTATGAGGAGAGATTGGGGAAACTGGGGTTGTTCTCCTTGGAAAGACGGAGGATGAGGGGAGACTTAATAGAGGTGTATAAAATTATGAAAGGCATAGATAGGGTGAACGGTGGGAAGCTTTTCCCCGGGTCGGTGGTGACGTTCACGAGGGGTCATAGGTTCAAGGTGAAGGGGGGAGGTTTAACACAGATATCAGAAGGACATATTTTACACAAAGGGTCGTGGGGGCCTGGAATGTGTTGCCGGGCAAGGTGGTGGAGGCGGACACACTGGGAACGTTTAAGACTTATCTGGACAGCTATATGAACGGAGTGGGAATGGAGGGATACAAAAGAGTGGTCTAGTTTGGACCAGGGAGCGGCGCGGGCTAATTGTTCTTTGTTTCTCGTTTCAAGGCTTCATTCTATGATCATCTTGCTGGTGCCAGTACAGAGCGAGACTGCGGATAGTTGGGAACCTGTCTCGGGGGCAGGGAATTCAGATGGTGTTCGTAAAGCAGAAGTGGAAATGAATAGGGTTGGGAAGCATTTTCTGATCAGGGCCAGTGTGATCTCCTGGACTCGTTTCGATCGCCACAGGGGGTCGGAGAGGAATTTCCCAGATTTTTTTTTCCCCATATTGGCCCTGGGGTTTTCACTCTGGGTTTTCGCCTGTCCCTGGAGATCACATGGTCTGGAATGGGGGGGTGGGGGTGAGTTAATAGGTTGTGATGAACAAAGCATCGTAGCTGTGAGGGACAGCTCGGTGGGTAGGATATTAGGATGTAGATAGGCTGGAAAATTGGGCGGGGATCCTGGATTCAGGATTCAATCCTGGACCGGGGAGCGGCGTGGGCTTGGAGGGCCGAAGGGCCTGTTCCTGTGCTGTATTGTTCTTTGTTCTTTGTTTGTTCTTTGTCATCTGAAAACCAGGTGAACAAAACCACGTTAAGTTCCACACACAAACATGAAGAGGAAAATAAATATTTTTGTATTGAAAGCAGCATTGAGGTCGAGGTATATTATTTCAGCTGTGAGCTCTTGAAGTGAAGTCCTCATAAATGAGTCTAATTCTAGTAATAGTCAAAGTCCTGATGTGATGTGTTCTGAGGTAATTGTATTTATAGATATAAAAGTCCCTTGCATGTTCACATTCGCTGTTGGAAACAAAATGTCTTGATTGCACAGTATGCATTTAAAAAGTGGTAAAATAACTTGATTCCAGACATCCACAAATGGTTTAATGCTGCTGTGAACCGGATTTTTAGAATATAAGAACATGAGAACTAGGAGCAGGAGTAGGCCATCTGGCCCCTCGAGCCTGCTCCGTCATTCAATAAGATCATGGCTGATCTTTTTGTGGACTCGGCTCCACTTACCCGCCCGCTCACCATAACCCTTAATTCCTTTACTGTTCAAAAATTTATCTATCCTTGCCTTAAAAACATTCAATGAGGTAGCCTCAACTGCTTCACTGAGCAGGGAATCCCACAGATTCACAACCCTTTGTGTGAAGAAGTTCCTCCTCAACTCAGTCCTAAATCTGCTTCCCCTTATTTTGAGGCCATGCCCCCTAGTTCTAGTTTCACCCATCAGTGGAAACAACTTCCCTGCTTCTATCTTATCTATTCCCTTCATAATCTTGTATGTTTCTATAAGATCTCCCTTCATTCTTCTGAATTCCCATGAGTTTAGCCCCAGTCTGCTCAGTCTCTCCTCATAAGCCAACCCTCTCAACTCCGGAGTCAACCTAGCGAATCTCCTCTGCACCCCCTCCAGTGCCAGTATATCCTTTCTCAAATAAGGAGACCAAAACTGTACACAGTACTCCAGGTGTGGCCTCACCAGCACCTTATACAGCTGCAACATAACCTGGCTGTTTTTAAACTCCATCCCTCTAGCAATGAAGGACAAAATTCCATTTGCCTTCTTAATTACCTGCAAACCAACTCCTTTAGATTCCTGCACAAGGACACCCAGGTCCCTCTGCACAGCAGCATGCTGCAATTTTTTACCATTTAAATAATAGTCCATTTTGCTGTTATTCCTACCAAAATGGATGACCTCACATTTACCAACATTGTACTCGACATAGATAGGATGCAAAGCTGGGCTGAAAAATGGCAAATGGAGTTTAACCCTGATAAATGTGAGGTGATTCATTTTGGTAGGACTAATTTAAATGTGGATTACAGGGTCAAAGGTAGGGTTCTGAAGACTGTGGAGGAACAGAGAGATCTTGGGGTTCATATCCACAGATCTCTAAAGGTTGCCACTCAAGTGGATAGAGCTGTGAAGAAGGCCTATAGTGTGTTAGCTTTTATTAACAGGGGGTTGGAGTTTAAGAGCCGTGGGGTTATGCTGCAACTGTACAGGACCTTGGTGAGACCACATTTGGAATATTGTGTGCAGTTCTGGTCACCTCACTATAAGAAGGATGTGGAAGCGCTGGAAAGAGTGCAGAGGAGATTTACCAGGATGCTGCCTGGTTTGGAGGGTAGGTCTTATGAGGAAAGGTTGAGGGAGCTAGGGCTGTTCTCTCTGGAGCGGAGGAGGCTGAGGGGAGACTTAATAGAGGTTTATAAAATGATGAAGGGGATAGATAGAGTGAACGTTCAAAGACTATTTCCTCGGGTGGATGGAGCTATTACAAGGGGGCATAACTATAGGGTTCGTGGTGGGAGATACAGGAAGGATATCAGAGGTAGGTTCTTTACGCAGAGAGTGGTTGGGGTGTGGAATGGACTGCCTGCAGTGATAGTGGAGTCAGACACTTTAGGAACATTTAAGCGGTTATTGGATAGGCACATGGAGCACACCAGGATGATAGGGAGTGGGATAGCTTGATCTTGGTTTCAGATAAAGCTCGGCACAACATCGTGGGCCGGAGGGCCTGTTCTGTGCTGTACTGTTCTATGTACTCCATCTGCCAGACCCTCGCCCACTCACTTAGATTATCTATATCCTTTTGCAGACTTTCAGCGTCCTCTGCACGCTTTGTTCTTCCACCCATCTTAGTGTCATCTGTGAATTTTAACACACTACACTTGGTCCCCAACTCCAAATTATGTAAATCGTAAACAATTGCGGTCCCAACACTGATCCCTGAGGCACACCCACTAGTCACTGATCACCAACCAGAAAAACACCCATTTACCCCCACTCTTTGCTTTCTGTTTTCTTCCAAGTTCAACATTCAAATCGTCACCGGTAAAATAAGCAAGCCAGTTAATTGCTATGGCTTTCTGTCTTGGCAATGGGTCAAAACCAAGCCAGTACACAGATTGATTCCGGTTCAGCAGATGGTTTATATTTTACTTTAACATAATAGGAACAAAAGTAAAGCAACACCGCCATCTGGTGGTCCTTTAAACAGAAGGGACTGGATTGTGATGCTGTGCCTGAACAGATCTGAATGAAGCTGCATCTATCCTGTGTTCGTGGAATAAAAATGGAAAGTTGGCTGAAGCACCAACTGCTTTTATAGTTCTCCGGTTATGATACTCCATTGACAATAGTCTGGGATTCAGTTTGCATCAGTGCCACACAGCGCCAAGGACCCGGGTTCAATTCCGGCCTCGGGTCACTGTTTGTTTGGAGTTTGTACATTCTCCCCATGTCTGCGTGGGTTTCCTCCAGGCGCTCCGGTTTCCTCCCACAGTCCAAAGATGTGTAGATTAGGAGGATTACAGGGATAGGGTGGTGCTGAGGGCCCGGGTAAGATACTCCGAATCAGAATCCCAATCCCTACAGTGCAGAAAGAGGCCATTTGGCCCATTGAGTCTGCACCGACAACATTCTCCACTCATGCCTGCCTTGGCGGATTGGGAAACCCCCTCGCCCCCCCCTTGCTTTTCCTAATGGGATGCAGATGCTGTCCCTGTAACCTCACGTATTTATCCCGCTAATCCCCTGATGCTAAGGGCCAATTTAGCATGGTCAATCAACCTAACCCACACATCTTTAGACTGTGGGAGGAAATCGGAGCACCTGGAGGAAACCCACGCAGACACGGGGAGAGCATGCAAACTCCACACAGACAGTGACCCCCCCCCCGGGTCCCTGGCGCTGTGAGCAGCAGCACTAACCACTGTCAGAGAGTCGGTGCAGGCTCGATGGGCTGAATGGCCTCTTCAGCACTGTAGGGATCCTATGATCGTGCTGGAGCAAGCCGAGTGATTTGAGCAAACTGGGAACTGAGCCTGTGGCAGAGCGGGTTAACGGGGAGGTTTGTGTGAACGTCCTTGATGGTATTCAGAGTATTTATTTTCAAATATTCCCAGTTCTTTCCCACTGATAATTAAGCCAGTGTTTTTACGTGTATAATTTGTTCAGATGTGTTGACGGCAGTAAAAAGGAAGCTGATTTGTTTTGGTGTCTATATTGCTGATAGATATTGGGAAAACAATGAGTCGGGCCCAGTACTAACGGGAAAAACTACCTTCTGTATAACTTACCGTGACCAATGTTCAAGGCTATCACAAACGAGGGAATTTTCCTCAAGTCCTGAAGGTTTATTTTTCCTGTTTTTGCAGGATTATGGTTCTGGACAAGGGCCGGATTGTAGAGTTCGATTCTACAGAGGAACTTCTCAAAAGAAAAGGAGCTTTCTACAAAATGGCGATGGACTCTGGTCTTTTGTAATACCGATTTATATTTTCTGGTTTGCCTCGAATTGCTGTTATTACATATTATGCTGAACCAAAACTTGAATGTAAAATCTTCTAAGTTGGCGATTGGCATCTGTTTATAAGAAGTTTTGTATAAAACAAAAGTATTTTCATATCCTGACTTTTTTATAGATTTGATTTTTTTTCTTTGTGAATCGCCCTTATTTAAGTATTTATAGTACCTATAAATATCAAAATCTAAATAGGTGCAAAGCATCAATATGTTGGATTTGTAGTGCATTATAGCGCTGCATTTATTTTTGACAATTGTGTTAATGCGAATATTGTAAATCATGAGATAATAAAATTGCGAGGTGACTGAATTTAAACATCTTGTCATTACATCATTACGAGTGGATCTTGTGTCGTGTCCATTGCTCTAGGGTTTTATTCAAGGACTTGCAGTCACATTTAGGCCTAAGTGTAGTAACGATGAGGAGATGCCGGCGTTGGACTGGGGTGGGCACAGTAAGAAGTCTCACAACACCAGGTTAAAGTCCAACAGGTTTATTTGGGATCACGAGCTTTCAGAGCGCTGCTCCTTCATCAGGTGAGCTATACAAAGCCCTGGTTAGATCACACCTGGAGGACTATTACAAAAACCCTACTGCCATGGGAATCGTAGCGGGCGGGGGGAGGGTGGGGTGAGGGGGGGGGCGGCGGGGTGGTGGTGGTGGTGGTGATGGTGGTGGTTACCATGCAAAGGTCCATTGACCTCGGGTGGGATTTTCCAGTTTTGGGACGAACGTGGCTGGAAAATCCCGCCGTACATTGTTTTATGTTACGTTTGACCAACTTTCTTCCAATTTTAAATGGTGTTACGATAAAGTGCTCTCTGAGGAGCTTTTTGGCTAAAATCAGTGATTCGTTGAAGGGGAATAAAGCACAAAGGAACCAGGGCTCTTGGCAGTAATTAAGTGGGCGGACTTATGCCTTTGACTTGAGGGCACCTTCAATAGTTTTAATGTTCAGCTAATCGTTCAGGAATGATGTGCCCACCTTAACAAGCTTCATTATTTTAGCGACTGGAACTGACCCATGTGGAAACTCTGAGATGTCCGGTAGTTATAGAAGTCGCTTTCTTAAGGCGAGTCTTTTTATTACAATCATTCTTCACCCAGTGATGATTTGTTTTTTTCAGTATCCAATCCCCCTTTGGGCTCAAGTGAATCCATGGAGCAAATAAAATGAACAAGTTGTCCTTAGTGTCCCAGGATGTGTAGGTTTGGGTGGATTAGCCATGGGAAATGTGCGCAGGGTTAGGGGATAGGATGGGGGGGTAGGTGAGCCGGGGTAAGATACTCTCTCGGAGTATAGGATGGGGGGGTAGGTGAGCCTGGGTAAGATACTCTCTCGGAGTATAGGATGGGGGGTAGATGGGCTGAATGGCTGCCTCCTGCACTGCAGGGATTCTAAAAAAATAATGAAGATATATCTGTTTGCAATCACCTTGCAAGTATTTTGATTGTCGAAACTAGTACAAAGTCACAATTCCGATAATAAAATGCTGTTTTGCATGAATGTTTATCTCGCTGTGGAAGTGGAATTACTCTGTCTTCACCCTGTCAGTTTCTTCAACTCGGATATGCTGAGTCGGACTGATTGCCGTGTTCCTACATTTACAGAAGTAGCTACATTTCAAAATGCATTCCATTGTTAATAAAACACTGATTTGATTTATTATTGTCACATGTATTAACAGACAAAGCATACCGTTCATAGAGAAGGAAAGGTGAGGGTGCAGAATGTAGTGTTACAGTCTGGGATGGACGGTAGTTACGGAAATCGCTTTATAAAGGCGAGTCTTTTTATTACAATCATTCCAGTCCTCCTCCCCCGCACCCCTCCCTGCCCGAGGCGCACTCACGCAACAATCGCCGCTTTGATTAACTAACAGCTAAATTCAAACTAAACTGGCTGATTAAAAATGAGTCATACAAAAGACTCAAAACACTTGGTGGGGGTTTGAATTGTGCACACTGCCTCTTGTACTGATGTAGGCTGGAGGTGTGGAATCTAATTGCAGCTGGTTTATAAATTCCTTGTGTATTGTGACTGGCTTTTAACACAACAGGCACTGGAAAAGGCAATAACGAAGACAAATTAATTTTGTTCTAAGAGCAGTGAAGTCGCAGAGAGAGAGAATAGATTCCTCAGGATAATACTTGGCACAAGAAACTAATTGAGAAAAATGACAAGATTTCGTACATTCTGTACGCACAAGTTTAATTCTTCACGCAAATGTGATATTTGAGGGAACAATGTGGAGGGCACGGTGGCACAGTGGTTAGCACTGCAGCCTCTCAGCGCCAGGGGCGATTCCCGGCTTGGGTCACTGTCTGTGCGGAGTCTGCACGTTCTCCCCGTGTCTGAGTGGGTTTTCTGCGGGTGCTCCAGTTTCCTCCCACAGTCTGAAAGACGTGCTGGTTAGGGTGCATTGACCCGAACAGGCGGCAGTGTGTGGTGACTGGGGGAAATTCACAGTAACTTCATTGCAGCGTTAATGTAAGCCTTACTTGTGACTCATAAATTAAACAAGTAATTTGAACATAGAACAGTACAGCACAGGAACAAGCCCTTCAGCCTAAAATGTTGAGCTAAACATGACACTAAATTAAACGAATCCCTTCTGCCTGCCCATGGTCCGTATGCCTCTATTCCTTGCTTATTCATGTGCTTATCTAAAGGCCCCTTAAACCCCCCCCCCCCCTCTATTGTATCTGCCTGCACCACCACCACCACCACCCCTAGCAGGGCATTCCAGACACTTATCACTCTGTTAAAAAAAAAACTTTGTGCACTGACTAAGTGTATGGCCCCTAGTATTAGACATTTGAACTCTGGGAAAAAGGTTCTGACTGTCAACCCTATCTCTGCCCCTCATAATTTTATAGACTTCTATCAGGTCTCCCCTCAGCCTCCACCGCTCCAGAGAAAACAACCCTAGTTTTTTGTTTTGGGACTAATCCTTCACTGGATAAGGACAATGGGCATTACAAACTTAAACAACAATCAGAAAACATTCACATACACACAGCGCTTTGCATTTGCGAATCATGGAACCCGTACAGTGCAGAAAAGGCCAATTACTGTGGCGCGGTGGCACAGTGGTTAGCGCTGCTGCCTCACAGCACCAGGCACCCGGGTTCAATTCCGGCCTCGGGTCCCTGGCTGTGTGGAGTTTGCACATTCTCCCCGTGTCTGCGTGGGTTTCCTCCGGGTGCTCCGGTTTCCTCCCACAGTCCGAAAGATGTGCAGGTTAGGTTAACTGGCTCTGGTAAATTGCCCCTTAGGACCAGCAGGGTAAATACATGGGGTTACAGGGATAGGTCCTGGGTGGGATTGTCAGTGCAGGTTCCATGGACTGAATGGCCTCTTGTAGGGATTCTATTTGGAAGCAGCACAAAACCTCCTTGCAGCGTCCATGCAGTGTGGCTTCTTTCAAACACAGCACAGGCAGTGTGAGGGCAACATAAGTCAGCACTCTGTTATGTACAGAATTTGCCCAGAGATGAGATTCCAGCCTCTTCTCGGTCTCTGCTAATTCATCAATGGTGATGTGGTCTGACCAAGGCCCTGGACAGCTGCAGTAAGACATCCTTGCTCCAGTACTCCAGTCTTCTGGCAATGAAGGCCAACATACCACTTGCCGCCGTGTTAACTGCTTACTGCCCCTGCCTGCTTGCTTTCAATGACTGATGTACAGGGACATACAGGCAGCTGAGAATCAACCACATTTAAATTGGAATACACACTCCAAAGGGCAAGAGAAGACCCAACTCTTTCTAAACAGAACACAATGATAACTCCAAAAGTATTGAGTATTGGGAGAGCATGGGAGTATGGTGTTGAGACAGAGGACCAGCCATGATCATATTGGACAGCAGAGCAGGCTTGAGGGGCCAAATGATTTCTATGTTATTTACTATGTTTCTATGGCAGCAAGCATTTGAGAGTTAAAATAAACACTTTTTATCATACATACACTGAACCTGAATTGATGCAATGTGACACATTTGGTCTCAGGTGCACACCGATTGGGGAAAAATAGTGCACCATTTTGGATGACAGATAATTCATAGAATCACAGAATCCCTACAGTGCTGAAGGAGGCCATTCGGCCCATTGAGCCTGCATCGACCACAATCCCACGCAGGCCCTATCCCGTAACCCCAGACATTTACCCGTCTAATCCCCCTGACACTAGGGTCAATTTAGTATAGCCAATCAACCTAACCCGCACATCTTTGGAGTGTGGGAGGAAACCGGAGCACCCGGAGGAAACCCACACAGACACGGGGAGAACGTGCAAACTCCACACAGACAGTGACCTGAGGCTGGAATTGAACCCAGGTCCCTGGTGCTGAGAGGCAGCATTGCTAACCACTCTGCCACCATGCCAGTCTATGATTTCCAGTCTCCCACAAAGCAGGCCAGTGTTTTCGTAAATGGATTCAATGATTTCAAAGTTGGGCTGAGAGTTTTGTTAAGCAAAGGATTCACAGCAGGCTGTAAGATTTTGTGAAGTCTAATATCGGGGTGGTTATCGGACAGACTTTGAACAGGTTTGTACTTTGGCTGCATGATGACTTGCAGCTAGTTCCAGAGTCTGGTTCTCGGGCTGGCTGACAACTGATGGCTGCCACAGGTCTCCTGGGTCCTGGGGGACTAAAGGTGCAGCCCCTCACACCAACTTTGGTCACATGACCACTGGGTTAGCACTCCTGAGGCCTCCCAAGTCTATTTTGGATTCAGGAGGCCATCGTGATAAAATAGGATGTTGATAGCGGCCACTCAGTTTCAGTGTTTCCTTTTGTTCAGTATTTTTAAAATTCATTCCTGGAACGTGGGCGTCGCTGGCTGGGCAGCATTTATTGCCCATCCCTAGTTGCCCTTGAGAAGGTGGTGGTGAGCTGCCTTCTTGAATCGCTGCAGTCCACGTGCTGTGGGTTGATCCACAATGCCGTTAGGGAGGGAATTCCAGGATTTTGACCCAGCGGCTGCGAAGGAACGGCGATATATTTCCAAGTCAGGATGGTGAGTGGCTTGGAGGGGAAGTTGCAGGTGGTGGTGTTCCCATATATCTGTTGCCCTTGTCCTTCTAGATGGAAGTGGTTGTGGGTTTGGAAGGTGCTGTCTAAGGATCTGTGGTGAATTGCTGCAGTGCATCTTGTAGATAGTACACACTGCTGCTACTGAGCGTCGGTGGGGGAGGGATTGAGTGTTTGTAGATGTGGTGCCAATCAAGCGGGCTGCTTTGCCCTGGATGGTGTCAAACTTCTTGAGTGTTGTTGGAGCTGCACCCATCTGTAGGACGTGGGTATCGTTTTCCCCCTGATACCCATTGATTCCAGTTTTGCTGGGGTTCCTTGATGCCACACTCGGTCGAATGTGGCCTTGATGTCAAGGGCTGTCACTCTCACCTCACCTCTGGAATTCAGCTCTTTTGTCCATGTTTGAACCAAGGCTGTAATGAGGTCAGGAGCTGAGTGACCCTGGCGAAACCCAAACTGGGCGTGAGCAGGTTATTGCTGAGCAGGTGCTGCTTGATAGCGCTGTCGATGACCCCTTCCATCGCTTTACTGATGATCGAGAGTAGACTGATTGGGTGGTAATTGGCCGGATTGGATTTGTCCTGCTTTTTATGAACAGGACATAGCTGGGTAATTTTCCACATTGTTGGGTAGATGCCAGTGTTGTAACTGCACTGGAAGAGCTGGGCTAGTGGAGCGGCAAGTTCTGGAGCACAAGTCTTCAGTACTATTGCCGGAATGTTATCAGGGCCTTTGTAGTGTCCAGTGCCTCCAACCATTTCTTGATATCCTGTGGAGTGGAGTGAATCGAATTGGCTGGAGACTGGCACCTGAGGTGCTGGGAACCACTGGAGGAGGTCGAGATGGATCATCCACTTGGCACTTCTGGCTGAAGATTGCTGTGAATGTTTCAGCCTTATCTTTCACACTGATGCGCTGGGCTCCTCCAGCATTGAGGATGGGGATATTTGTGGAGCCTCCTCCACCAGTGAGTTGGTTAATTGTCCACCACCATTCATGACTGGATGTGGCAGAACTGCAGAGCTTGGATCTGATCTGTTGGTTGTGGGATCGCTTAGCTCTGTCTATCACTTGCTGTTTATGTTGTTTGGATGCAAGTAGTCCCATTTGGTAGCTTCACCAGGTTGACGCTTCATTTTTGGGTATGCCTGGTGCTGCTCCTGGCATGCCCTCCTGCACTCTCCATTGAACCAGGGTTGATCCCCTGGCTTGATGGTAATGGCAGAGTGGGGGATATGCCGGGCCATGGGGTTGCAGATTGGGCTAAAGTACAGCCCCGCTGCTGTTGATGGCCCACAGAGCCTCCTGGATGCCCAGTCTTGAGTTGCTCGATCTGTTGGAAATCTGTCCCGTTGAGAACAGTGATTGTGCCATGGAATCCGGCAGTCTGGAAACTCCATAGTCTTTAGGTGTTGGCCATCCTTCTACAAAGAGATGTGTGAATTCCACAAATGGCACTCTCACTTATATCCATATTTAATTAAGTCTTTGCAGGAGTCTTCTTATTGTCTGCGGTTCAAATGCCATGATTTGCAGCAGCCATCTTAATAGATTTCTCATGTCCAATTTTTAATAGTATTGACTGAGTTTATAATCTGACGATTGTACTGGGTGTAACAATTATAATTTATTGTTTTTTTTAGGATCTCATTCCACAATTTTCTATGAAAGTTGAGACCAAAGGGTCGAGAGCTTCAGGTTTTTAGGTGTCCAGATCACAACACCCTGTCCTGGTCCCCCCATGCCGACACTATAGTTACGAAAGCCGCACCAACGCCTCTACTTTCTCAGAAGACTAAGGAAATTTGGCAAGTCAGCTACGACTCTCACCCGGTTTCCTTCCACATTCTGAAAGACGTGCTGGTTAGGTGCATTGAACCAAACAGGCGCCGGAGTGTGGCGACGAGGGGAATTTCACAGTAACTTCATTGCAGCGTTAATGTAAGCCCTTACTTGTGACGAATAAATAAACTTAAAAAAAAACTTTTACAGATGCACCATAGAAAGCATTCTTTCTGGTTGTATCACAGCTTGGTCTGGGCTCCTGCTCTGCCCAAGACTGCAAGAAACTACAGAAAGTCGTGAATGTAGCCCAATCCATCACGCAAACCAGCCTCCCATCCATTGACTCTGTCTACACTTCCCGCTGCCTCGGCAAAGCAGCCGCATAATTAAGGCCCAGAACCCCCGACATTCATGAGAATGCCTTAGGGGATGAGGAACCTCAGCCTCTAGGTGGCGGCGATGCGGGAGGACCAGTTTGCTGAGGCCCATCTTAGGTCGGCAGAGACTCATTGGTGGTGCCTGCGCGGTTGAAGCAGAGTCGGCGGTTGGCAGTCTAGCGCCTGCGCAGTTGGGGCGGTGCTGGCGGCCGGCAGTTTAGCGCCTGCGCAGTTTGGAGGATGCCGGCGGCATTCAGTGTGGCACCTGCGCAGTTGGGGCAGTGCCGGCGGCTGTCAGTGTAGCGCCTGCGCATTCGGGGAAATGCCGGCGGCTGTCAGTATGGCGTCTGCGCATTTGGGGCAATGCCGGCGACTGTCAGTACGGCGCCTGCGCATTTGGGGCAATGCCGGCGGCTGTCAGTGTGGCGCCTGCGCAGTTGGGGCAGTGCCGGTGACGCTGGGATGGAGGGCTGCAGGCCGCGGGCTCTATTAGCGATACTGGCGCTGCTCGGCTGCCGGGGGGCGGCCGAGGATATCGTGGTGGGATGCGGGGGCTTCGTGAAGTCGGACGTGGAGATTAATTACTCGTTGATCGAGGTGAGCGCGGGGGCCGGGGCCTGTCTGCATTTGTCTAGCGCCCAGAGCTGGCAGAGGGAACACGAGCTTCACTCCCAGGAGCCGGGGAATGTTCCAGAGACACACACACACTCCCCCAGGGCAGAAAGAGGCCATTCAGCCCATCCAGCCAGCACTGACCCTGCCCCAGACACCTCGCCCTAACCCCATAACCCCACACGTTTCCCATGGCCACCCTAACCCGCACATCCATGGACTGTGGGAGGAAACCCACGCAGACACGGGGAGAATGTGCAAACTCCACACAGACAGTGACCTGACGCGGGAATCGAACCCGGGTCCCTGGCGCTGTGAGGCAGCAGTGCTAACCACTGTGCCACTGTGCCGCCCCTGGAACTCCAGTCACTGCTGCCAGCGCTACTTACTGCAGACGTGAGACGTTAACTCTTTCTCTCTCACCTTTGCCGATTCTGCTGCACCTGCTGAGTTTTTCCAGCATCCTTCCCGTTCTTGTTGAGAATCTTGAGCCAGCTTTTCCTTCTGCGAAAGGGAATATTCGCAGCCCCGTCGCTTAAAATCTTCAAAATGATCCCCGCCATTTACGTCTTTCTCATTGTCATGATCAGTGGGTCGAGTCTGGTTCAGCCAGTGGCATCAAGGAGCCCTAGTGAAACTGGAATCAATGGGGGCAAACTCTCCGCTGGTTGGAGTCATACCTGGTACATAGGAAGATGGTTGTTGTTGTGGAGGGTCAGTCATCACAGCTCCAGGAGTTCCTCAGGGTAGTGTCCTCGACCCAACAATCTTCATCAATGACCTTCCCTCCCTCTTGGGGTCAGAAGTTAGGGTTAGGTTGATTGGCCATGCTAAATTGACCCTAGTGTCAGGGGGATTAGCAGGGTAAATGAGGGTTACGTGAATAGGGCCTGGGTGGGATTGTGGTCACTACAGACCCGATGAGCCGAATGGCCTCCTTCTGTACTGTAGGGATAGAGTTAAAAAAAGTGGGGATGTTCGCTGAAGATTGCACAATGTTCAGCACCATTCACGACTCAGATACTGAAGCAGTCCATGTTCAAATGCAACAAGATCTGGACAATATCCAGGCTTGGGCTGACAAGTGGCAAGTAACATTCGTGCCACACAAATGCCAGGCAATGACTCAACTGGATTCACCACATAAACACAGTGGCTACAAGAGCAGGTCAGAGGCTAGGAATACTGTGGTGAGTAACTCATCTCCTGACTCCCCAAAGCCTGTCCACCATCTCCAATGTGGAGATGCCGGCGTTGGACTGGGGTAAACACAGCAAGAAGTCTAACAACACCAGGTTAAAGTCCACAACAGGTTTATTTGGTAGCAAAAGCCACTAGCTTTCGGAGCGCTCGCTGCTCCTTCGTCAGGTGAGTGGGATTTCAGTTCACAAACAGGGCATATAAAGACACAAACTCAATTTACAAAATAATGGTTAGAATGCGAGTCTTTACAGGTAATCAAGTCTTAAAGGTACAGACAACATGAGTGGAGAGAGGGTTAAGCACAGGTTAAAGAGATGTGTATTGTCTCCAGCCAGGACAGTTAGTGAGATTTTGCAAGCCCAGGCAAGTCATGGGGGTTACAGATAGTGTGACATGAACCCAAGATCCCGGTTGAGGCCATCCTCATGTGTGCGGAACTTGGCTATCAGTCTCTGCTCAGCGGCTCTGCGCTGTCATGTGTCATGAAGGCCGCCTTGGAGAATGCTTACCTGAAGATCAGAGGCCGAATGTCCGTGACTGCTGAAGTGTTCCCCAACAGGAAGAGAACACTCTTGCCCTGGTGATTGTCGAGTGGTGTTCATTCATCCGTTGTCGTAGCATCTACACCATCTACAAAGCACAAGTCAGGAGTGTGATGGAATACTCCCCACTTGCCTGGATGGGTGCAGCTCCAAAAACACTCAAGAAGCTCGACACCATCCAGGACAAAGCAGCCTGCTTGATTGGCACCACATTTACAAACATTCAATCCCTCCACTACCGATGCTTAGTAGTAACAGTGTGTACTATCTACAAGATGCACTGCAGCAATTCACCAAAGATCCTTAGCACCTTCCAAACCCACGACTACTTCCATCTAGAAGGACAAGGGCAGCAGATACATGAGAACACCATCACCTGCAAGTTCCCCTCTGAGCCACTCACCATCCTGACTTGGAAATATATCGCCGTTCCTTCACTGTCGCTGGGTCAAAATCCTGGAATTCCCTCCCTAACGGCATTGTGGGTCAACCCACAGAACATGGACTGCAGCGATTCAAGAAGACAGCTCACCGCCACCTTCTCAAGGGGCAACTACGGATGGGCAATAAATGCTGGCCAGCCAGTGACGCCAGTGTCCCATGAATCCATAAAAAGAAAAGCTGGCACTAAGCACGTTCATAAGCATTGGCAGAGTATGGATGTTAGTCTGTGATGACGACACAACCAAAGCAGAGGGGTAAATGTACACAACTCATGTGAAGGGGGCAGGACAGGTTGAGAGTGCAGTTAATAAAAGTGCGCAGGGCCCTCAGCTTTATCAATAGGGTCAGAGTATACAAAAGCAAGGGAGTTATTTTGAGTTGAAGCAAATTACCAGGGATCTGAAATAAAGACAAAATGCTGGAAGTACTTTACGTCTGGCTGCATCTGTGGAGAGAGAAACAGAGTTAACATTTCAATATAACTCTTTGAAACTGGAAAGTAGTAGAAATGTGGTGGGTTTTATTGCTGTTGAAAAATTGGGTTGGGAGGTGTGGAGGAAGCCAGTTGGAACCATGACATCTTTGATGTTTAATCTTCCTCTAACCTTTCCCTGACCTCTCTTGTTCCATCTGCCCTCCTGAGTTTCCCCAGCACTTTCTGAATGTTAAATGTGGATAAAACACTTGTTTGGCCTCGAGCAGAGTGTTGTGTCCTGTTCCGGACACCACACTTTATGATGATGTGAAGGCATGAGAAAGGGTGCAGGAAAGCTTCTCGAGAATGGTTCCAGGGTTGAGCAATTTCATATTTTAAAATTTCTTTCTGGCTAGGTCAGCATCTGTAACTCTTTCTGAATTGACTGAGAGAAGGTGGTGCTGAGCTGCTGCCTTGAATCGCTGCAGTCCATGCGGTGTAGGCACACCCACTGTTAGAAAATTCCAGGATTTTGATGCAGCGACGGTAAAGGAACGGCTGTACAATTCCAAGACAGGTGGTGTGTGACTTGGAGGGGAACTTGTAGCTGATAGTGTTCAAATAACAAAGAAAAGTACAGCACAAGAGTAGGCCCTTCGGCCCTCCAAGCCTGTGCCGATCATGATGCTCTAGCTAAACTAAAAAAAATGTTCTGCCCTTACTCGGTCAGTATCGCTTTATTCCCTCCCTATTCTGATAGGGAGTGGGATAGCTTGATCTTGGTTTCGGACAAAGCTCGGCACAACATCGAGAGCCGAAGGATCTTTACTGTGCTGTACTGTTCTATGTTCTATTCTTGTATCCATCCAGATGCCTCTTAAATGTTGCTAATGTGCCTGCTTCCACCACCTCCTCTGGCAGCGCATTCCAGGCACCCACCACTCTGTGAAAAACTTCCCCCGCACATCTCCCTTAAACTTTCCTCCTTGAACCCGTGCCCCCTTGTAGTTGACACTTCCACCCTGGGAAAAAGCCTCTGACTATCCACCCTGTCTGTGCCTCTCATCATTTTGTAGACCTCTATCAGGTCTCCCCTCAGCCTCCATCTTTACAGTGAAAACAATCCTAGTTTATTCAACCTCTCCTCATAGCATCTGCTGCCCTTCTTCTGGCTGATAGTGGTTGCAGGTTTGGAAAGTGCTGTCCAAGGAGCCTTGGTGATGTGCTGCAGTGCACTTTGCAAATAGTACACACTGCTGCTGTATGTCGGTGGTAGAGGGAGTGAATGTTCAAGTTGGTGGATGGGGTGCCAATCAAATGGGCTGCTTTGTCCTGGATGGACACTTCTTGAGTGCTGTTGGAGCTGCACTCATCCAGGCAAGTGGAGATTATCCAATCACACTCCTGACTTGTGCCTTGTAGATGGTGGACATGATTTGGGGAATCAGGAGATGAGATACTCGTAGAAGAATTTCCAGCTTCAGATCTTCTCAACGCATCCCAAAGCTATTGAAGTACTGAGGGAGTGCCATGGTGTCGGACATGAGACATTCAGAATCACAATTGTTAGGGTATGAAAGGAAGCATTCAGCCTGTTGTGTCTGCACCTGCTCTCCAAATAAGCATTTTGCATTTGTGTCCTTCCCCTGCCTTTTCCCCGAACCCCTGCACATTGTTTCTCTTCAAATAATCATCTAATGTCCTCTTGAATGCCTCGATTGAACCTGCCTCCACCACACTTCCAGGCAGTGCATTCCAGAGCTGGACCACTCGCTGTAATCTGAAGCTCCTGCCCACTCGAATGGCCTCTGAAAAATTGCCTTCGGAACAGTTTGAGAGTTCTCCCCTTTTAACCAACTTTATCCTTCAAGTAATATTGGAGTGTTAGTCTCGTTTTAGTGCTCTGAAGTTTCGTTTGAACCCACAGCCTCCTGACCTAGACAAGAGTCCAGCTAATCCTGACAACTATAAGTTAACTCAGTGTTACTGATTAATTTGGTGATGTTTACGAGCCTGGTAAGAGAGTGGGGGGTGGGGAAGGGGGGGCGGTTTGGGGAAGAGCGGAAAGGTGAAAATGTTTTTCTTGGACCATTATACTCTCTGTGGAAAAAGAAGAAACAGATGGAGGGCCATTCAGTCCCTGCAGCTTGTTCTGTCATTCAGTTAGATCACATTGTTAAAGTTTAAAAGTTTATTTATTTGTGTCACAAGTAGGCTTACATTATTAACACTGCAATGAAGTTACTGTGAAATTCCCCTAGTCGCCACACTCCCGCGCCTGTTTGGGTACACTGAGGAAGAATTTAGCATGGCCAATGCACCTAACCAGCAAATCTTTGGACTGTGGGAGGAAACCGGAGCTCCCGGAGGAAACCCACGCAGACACGGGGAGAACGTGCAGACTCCACACAGACAGTGACCCAAGCCGGGAATTGAACCCAGGTCCCTGGCTCTGTGAGGCAGCAGTGCTAACCACTGTGCCACCCATCTGATCTATATCTTCTCTCCATTTATTTGCTTTGATTCCATAACCCTCAATACACTTGCCGAGCAGAGATTGCTGAATCTCAGTTTTGGAATTTTGAATCGACTTGGCCTCAGTGGTTTTCTGGAGGGAGAAAATTCCAGGTTTCCACAACCCTTGGTGAAGGAATACTTGCTGACAGCGCCCTTATACAGCCGAGCTCCAATTATATCCCCTTCTCTGGACTCCTTCACCAGCAAAATTATTTCTTTATATTAACTTCTCTATTCAACTTGAACACCTCAGTTTAGATCCGTTCATAATGGTCCACACTGAAGGGAACACGAGCCTAACCTGTCGCTGTAATCCCACCCTTTCAGCACAAGCGCAATGATCGTGAATTTATACTGCAACTGTCCAAAACCAATATACCCTTCCTGAAAGTTAACCTGCACAAAGCAGTAAGGAAGGCAACTAGCATATGGGCCTTTGTTACAAGAGGATTTACGTGAGTTAAGATGTCTTGCTGCAATTCTATAGAGCCTTGGTGAGACCACACCTGGAGAATTGTTTAGTCTCCATACCCGAGGAAGGATAATACTGACCATAGGGAGTGTGCAACAAAGGTTCATTCCATGATAACGCGATTGTCTTGTGAGGAGAGATTGCAAAGACTGTGTCTGTATTCTTTTAGAGTTTAGAATAATGAAATGTGACCTTGTTGAAGTCTACAAAATTCTGGCAGAGCCCGACAGGGTTGACGCAGTAAGGATGTTTCCCCCGGCTGGGGAGGGGGTCTCAGGCTAAGGGGCACAGTCTCAAAATAAGGGGCAGGCCATTTAGGACTGAGATGAGGAGGAATATCTTGACTCAGAGGGTGCCGAATCCCTGTAATTCTCTACCCAAGAGGGCTGTGGAGCCTCAGTCATTGAGTATGTTCAAGCCTGGTTTGAATAGATTTCTAGATATTAATGGATACGAGGATAGTGCAGGAAATTGCCATGGAGGTAGAAGTTTATTAATGTCACAAATAGGCTTACATTAACACTGCAATGAAGTTACTGTGAAAATCCCCTAGTCGCCACACTCCGGCGCCTGTTCGGGTACACTGAGGGAGAATTTAGCAAGGCCAATGCACCCTCACCAGCACGCCTTTCGGACTGGGAGGAAACCGGAGCACCCAGAGGAAACTCGCAGACATGAGGAGAACGTGCAAACTCCACACAGACAGTGACCAGAGCCGGGAATTGAACCCGGGTCCCTGGCGCTGTGAGGCAGCAGCGCTAACCACTCTGCCACCGTGCATGATCTAGTTGAATGCCGGAACAGGCTCGAATGACCCACTCCTCTCTTCCTCCTCAGTTGCAGCGTCTGCGTGGTATTCAAAATGGTTTACGTAACTAACATAACTTCCACTCCTTGTACGCCAGCCCTTTGTGGTAAAGGCCAATAGTCCACCAATCTCTCTGTAGTTTTCTTTTGTATCTGTTGACCGGGTTTTAGCGCTGCCCCTCCATGGTTCCTAGCTTCTGGCCATTTAGTAAATCCTGGGTTCACATTGGGTGTCCTCCCATTTCCCCACGTTGAAACCCATCGCCCCCAGTTTTGTCCGCTCACTCTTATCAATGTCCCTTTGCACCTTTCTGCTCCTGTCAAAGCTTTGAGATTGTTGGTGGAGTCATTAGGTATTAATTTTGAACTCTTCCCTGTATGGGCGGCACAGTGGTTAGCACTGTTGCCCTCACAGTGCCAGGCACTCTGGTTCGATTCCTGACTTGGGTGACTGTCTGTGTGGAGCTTGCACATTCTCCCCATGTCTGCATGGGATTCCTCCGGATACTCCGGTTTCCTCCCACAGATGTGCGGGTTAGGTTGATTGGCCATGCGAAATTGCCCCTTAGTGTCAGGGGGATTAGTCGGGTAAATATCTAGTGTTACGGGGATCAGGCCTGGGTGGGGTTGTTATCAGTGCAGGTTCAATGGGCAGAATGGCCTCCTTCTGCACTATAGGGATTCTGTAACCTGCCCAGGTACTGCTGTAAACATACTAAAGGAGATGGCTTGGAGATGATTTCATTACTTTACAATTTTACTATTCAGCGTCAAAATGACGGGGATATTTACATCACTTTTGACAAAAGCAAAATACTGTTTTCTGAACTGAGATTTCTGATCAATAATTTAAATTCTCCACTACATCAAAGGACAAACTACAAGATGGCGGCCGTGCCTGTCGAGGTAAATTCAGCTGCCAGTTTGTGGGGACTGTACAGAGAGATCTGGCTGACGGTGCAGAGCGTTATATGGAAGCGGCTGCCGGAAGCTGTTCACCTGCAGGACCTTACACTCAATGTTTTTATATTTGTGATTACTTCCACAGATTAAATTGTACACAAAGCAGGGCACACTCAAATACCAGACCGATTGTGCACCCAACAATGGTTATTTCATGATTCCTCTCTATGATAAGGTAACTAAAATGCTAAAAAAAACTGCTTCCTACATTTTTATGATGGTAATAACTTTTTAATGTAGGACAAAACTTTTTCTGAGAATCCAAACTATTAAAACAATGTTCCAAACTTCTTTCATGATTATTTCACCTGAGAGAGAATTGTTACCAGCAGTCATTAAAACAATGGCAGCAAGATCAGATTGTGAAACCGGGGTGGCTTAATGCTTTAATAAAAAGGATCTTATTTTTATTAGAAAGCGTACAATTTCTGTCGAATGAATTCTCTAGACTCATTATATATTCTGATCTGCAACATTGCGCGAACTATTGTGTTATTGTGTTAAATCTGTAGATAATGATTCCACTGGTGAGCAGTCCATGTTGTTTGGTTTATATATATTTGTACTAAGTTCTGATCTGTCTGTTGTAATTTTTAATTTAAGTGTAGTCTTCCCTCTGTAGGGGGATTTCATCTTAAAGATTGAACCTCCTTTAGGGTGGAGCTTTGGTGAGTATTTTTAATTTACCCTGACAAAAATGAGTGCATGTTTTTGAAATATCTACCCTGTTCACTGTTAATTTAAATGGATTGTCATTTAATAGCAGTAATGCTAATGTTTTAGGTATGAACCATTGCAGAATAATGTACAGAATTGTTTTTCCATAGTCACCAGATCTATTGCAATGCACATTCTTTGCAGTTATAATTGTGCAGCCGACATTATTTGCATTTAAATGAACCCAGATTGTAGATAAGTGACAAATCCGTCTGGGCCTTTTTTTGGTATCCTGTCGGTAGCCATCTCATGCTGTCTGTGAATTGTTCCTTCAGAGGGCCAGCACAGACATGTCAGGCTGAATGGCATCCTGCGCTGTAACCATTCTGTAGTTCTGTCATAGATCTGAAGATGCTATTTTATAACTAACCATTGAATTGGTTTCATGAATTCCCCACAGTTAAGAACGCAACTAATAAACGGAAATAAATTCGATGTGTGCTGATCAAATGCTGGGCATGCAGACCTTGTAACAGGTGCATGGAATGTCCTAACTATATTAGGGGTTGTGGGTTTTTAAACAAAAGAAAGAGACGTGGTTTGCCAATGTAGATTTAAATAACACACAACAGGTTCATTGAAAGAGATGTTCTCTGAATGGAACAGAAACTGATATCACCATCAAATCATGTGATCAGCTTTTAAAGCAATCATACAACCACTTAACATCTAATAATGCAAAGCAACCACGATTAAAAAAAAAAGTTATTGAATCCTTTGTGGACCTGATCTGGAGACTAAAACTTGCATGCGTGTTTAAAAGAAAAACGGTTTCCCTCACCAGATGTTAGACTCTGACCTGAAAGTGAATTTACTTAACAATAATTAGAGTAAGAAGTCTCAACACCAGGTTAAAGTCCAACAGGTTTATTTGGAATCACAAGCTTTTGGAGCGCTGCTGATTCACTTCATGAAGGAGCAGTGCTCTGAAAGCTCGTGACTCACCTGATGAAGGAGCAGCACTTCGAAAGCTCGTGATTCCAAATAAACCTGCTGGACTTTAACCTGGTGTTGTGAGACTTCTTACTGTGCCCATCCCAGTCCAACGCCGGCATCTCCACATCATTACAATAATTAGACTTTGGCACCATGAAGGGACAGTGCTACATTCAAGCAGCAGAACGTGACATTTCACATACCACAGTATAGCATTCCTGTCCTTACAAAATAATATCTCACCTAGCTTTGAGAAATGCCCCAAGAGATCCGCTGCTGTTTTATAAATATTCACAACAGTTTCTCTTCCTACCCAGAGCCTACAAACGTAGATCTTCACGTTGATGGTATTAATGACATTTGCACCAAAGGCGAGGACATCAATTTTGTGTTCACCGGCTTTTCAGTCTCTGGAAAGGTAAGAGTGAATCTTCAGGTAACTCAGGAAATGTACAGTTGTTAAGCCTTGTCCAGGCACCATTGCCATTGGAGAACAATGTTGGTGGCAGACCGGAAAGGATGTGACTGAATATATTTGGTGGAATAAGCCAAGTGACATTTCAGATCTGTTAGAACGAAGTCATGCGATTCGTGTGAAACAGCCCAATGACTAATTCTATCTCCAAACTGCCATTTTGCTGTTGAGGCTCAGTCTTTCTTGTTGGTTATTTTTGTATTTTTGTTTCGTGTAGTTGAACTGTCAGTCCTAAAGGTGAATGTTATATAATTTTGGATTATTTTGACTTTTGTTTCATCAGGTTCTAAGCAAAGGTCAAAGTTCAGGGCCTGCTGGTGTTCATGTTATCTTAAGAAAGGTTGGGAAGGATGTTGATCAGACCTCGCTGACTCAAACTGGAGGAAAGTATGTACTTGTTTAAACTGTGGTTTCAACACTGGCGAGAAGAAGAGCGAGCCGCCTTTCTGAAAGGAATTTCACTTTGCTTTCTTTTGACAGATATGTATTTACAAAAGTGCTGCCCGGTGACTATGAAATCTTTGCATCTCACCCCACCTGGACTCTACAGAAAGTAGGTTTGTTTATAGAGTCATCATAGAATCTTACAGTGCAGAAGGAGGCCATTCGGCCCATCAATTCTGCACCGACCACAATCCCACCCAGGCCCTATCCCCATAACCCCACATATTTACTCTGCTAATCCCCTTGACACTGGGGTCAATTTATCATGGCCAATCAACCTAACCAGCAAATCTTTGGAGTGTGGGAGGAAACCGGAGCACTCGGAGGAAACCCACGCAGACACAGGGGAGAACGTGCAAACTCCACACGGACAGTGACCCAAGCCGGGAATCGAACCCGGGTCCCTGGCACTGTGAGACAGCAGTGCTAACCATTATGTCACCGTGTTGGTTATAGCTTGCAGCTGCCGCAGTTGGAAATTCTCAAAAATGGATACATTTTTGTGTTTTGGTGAGCGTTTTCTGCATGGTGATCCATGCAGGGCTCGGACTATGTGGCTGCTGTGTAAAGGCCGAAGAGGTGCCTGTGGGTTATCGCAATGAAATACAACCGTGCCATATCATTCGTCAACAAATGCCATCACCCACCAGTGATGCTGGACACACTGCCTATTAGTTTCAGATTTGCGTGTATTGTCAGTGCAGACGCTACAACAAGTCATAAAGCTCACGGTATGCATTCGGAAAAGAATGGGGGCCAAGATGTAATAAATAATAAACCAGCAATCTAATCTTGCAGCTGAAATGATAGGTATAAACCACTTGAGTTTTACATGTGTTCTCTATGTCATGTCTGAGCCCCTCAACTAGATTATTGGCTTCTATTAATGACCATTGTTATAAAGCGGAGGTGGATTCCCCCCCCCCCCAAAAAAAACACCGAAACACCCAAAGAGGAATACCTCGCCTTATAATCTGTAAAAAGTGTGTGAAGTGGTGTGACCTGCTCTTCAGCAACTTCTAGTCGTTAAATACAAAATAAATCCCTGACACTCACTCTCAAATCAATACGTAATAATTTATCTAACTAACAGTGAGCAAATTTACTAAACTATTTACAAACCAAATAAATCCCTTCTAACTGTTAACTATTCTCAAATAAAACAAGATTTTATTGGAATGCTGTGTAAATAAATTCAATTCCCACTCATTACCAAATTAGAATTTAGTCACTCTCTAAATTACAACCAGGTTTTGTCTCTTCTGGAATATTCTGGGCTTTCTCTGTTGATTCTTCTGTCTGGAACTTCTTTCTTCTTTGGTATCTTTGCCATGTAGATGGTGCTTTCTCTAAGACACAGATGAAGCTCTGAGAGCCAGCGATTCTCTCTCTCTCTCTCTCTCTCTCTCGAGAGAGAGAGAGCTATGAGCTGTTAGCTCTGGCAGGTGGCAGTTGCTCTACTCTCTTTGTCCCCTTCCTTTATACCTGTGATGACATGTCAATATTTCCCCCACAATAGGTTTTCAAAACCATCAGATTTAAGTTTAATAGGTTTTTGATATCTAAGTGCCTGATTCAAATAGATTGGCTGAATTCGAAAGCCTGTTGTCTTGGTTAAAAACTGCTGCTTGGCCTTTCGATATAAATGTTTCAGTCTGGGCTCTCTGTGTACTTGCATTTTAAACCTCTAAGCACAGATAAAGCACCGCCCCCTCCCCCACGGCCGAGCGTTTCACACACACCAAATTCTAACTTCCTACCTCCCCAATCTCCAATTACTCTCCCCAACTTCACAACACCATGTATTTGTCATTCTCTATATTGCATGATGAAAATGCCCAGTGCTCTTTTAAGGGAGCTATCGTATTAGCAAGCTGAATTTAATTCGCTGGGATTTTCAGGTGAAACCTTGAAGATGTTTAACCGCACTAGGTGTCTTGAATTGTAAAACATTTTTGTTTTGGTTCTTCAGGCATCTACCTCGGTGCAGGTGATAAATTCTAACGCAAACACAGTTGATTCCCTTGTGGTTGCTGGATATGAGGTTCTGGGTTCTGTGCGAAGTGATGGAGAGCCAATGAAAGGTGTAGTGTTCCTGCTGTTCTCCTCATCAGTGGCAAAGCAGGTGAGTGAATTACCTGATCTTTATATAACGGTCCAATCAGCAATGGTGGGGTGGGAGGGGTTAAACTTTAAGCTTAATTATTTACCTATTGAATTTGGTAATTTGAAGACTCTCTTTCATTTATCTTTTTAAAAATGTATGCATTTAATTTTTCTTCCGTAACACCTTGGGGAAGGCTAAATGAGAAGCAGCGGGTCTTGAGGGGAAGGTGGCAATTATGACTGATCCTCTTGAAAGCTTCTAAATTGCTGTTATTTTTCATCTTGCAAAGCAATTGCTTCTGACAATTAATGTTCCCTTTCTCACTGGTAGGATATCTCTGGCTGCAATTTATCTCCGGTTGAAGGATTTCAAACAGCGGATGAAACCTCATCGTTCCTGTGCAGTGTTTTGTCAGGAGAAGATGGATCTTTTGTTTTTCAGTCCCTCCCCAGTGGGGAATACACAGTGGTGAGTAAGTGGTGGGTAACCCAAGTCCTGAGTGGCCAAAGAGTAGCCTTGGCGCTGATGGCGGGAGTGGCATTTAAACAGGAGCCCTAAAGCCATAGGAAAGTGAGGCAGCAGAGAGAATTTCAAAGTGGGATCGAGAGCGGGAGGGCCAGAATGGGAGATCAGAGGGTAAAGATACGGAGAGACTCTCGCACAAAGGGCCGGATGGGGTAACTACTGAGGGGGAAAAGGTAGCGGGAAAATAAAATCAAAATATATCAATTTAATAACGAAGGAAATTAAATCAATAAAATTTAAGCATCCCTTCAGATTGGGTAAGAAAATAAAATGGTTGTTGGCAGATAGTTGGGGCTGACACATACAGCACTGCTGGAGTCTGCTATATAGTGCGACTCGTAGGTGTTTACTGAATGAGTAATGTGCTGTTTGAATTTCATTGCCAGTGTGACGTTAGGTATGTAGGCTGCCCATCCCAAAGACTGGCCGATTGTATCAAACAGCATCTTCAGTTTTCCTACTTTTATACTCAATTCCTTACTGATCACTTGCTGTACCTGCAGACCAACTTTTTGTCATTCATGTACCAGGACACCCAGATCCCTCTGTACCTCAGAGTTCTGCAATCTCTTTTCATTCAAATAATATGATCCTTTTTTATTCTTCCTATCAATGTGGAAATGTTCAGATTTTCCCACCTTATACTCTGGCAATTTTTGCCTACTCACTTAATCCAGCAAAACCCCCTTGTAGACACTTTACATCCTCTTCACAATTTACCTTCCTACCAATCTTTACCTCATCAGCAAATGTAGCTATCCTACATTCGGTCCCTCATCCAAGTCGTTGATATAGATTGTATATAATTGAGACCCTCGCACTGATCCCTGTTGCACTCCATGAGTTACAGCCTGAAACCTGAAAAGGACCAATTTATCCCCACTCCCTGTTAGCTAGCCAATCCACTGTCTGTGCTGATATGTTATCCCCTACATCATGAGCTCTCATTTTGTGTGATGATCTTTGATGTGGCACATTACTAAATTGCTTCTGGAAATCTAGGTGCACCACATCTACAGGTTCCCCTTGGGAAGGCGATGGCCTAGTGGTATTATCATTAGACTATTAATCCAGAAACTCACCTAATATTCTGGAGAGCTGGGTTCGAATTTGAATTTAATAAAAAAAATCTGGAATTAAGAATCTACTGATGACCATGAAACCATTGTCGATTGTCAGAAAAATCCACCTGTTTCACTAATGTCCTTGAGGGAAGGAAATCTGCCTACATGTGACTCCAGAACCACTCTCAACTGCCCTCCAAGGGCAACCAGGGATGGCAATAAATGTTGGACAGCCAGTGACCCCCGTGTCCCATAAAAAAAAATCCAGCTGGCTTATTACTTCCTCAAAGAACTTTAATAAATTAGTCAAACACGATTTCCGTTCATAAAACTGTGGCGACTGCCTGTAAGTTTTTCAAATGTCCTGGCACTACCTCCTCAATAATGGATTGTAGCATTTTCCCTATGGAAGGTGTTGGTTTACCCATCCTAAAGGTTCCTGCTTTCTGTCTCCTTCCTTGAATAAAGGTGCTAGATTTGTTTTTTCCCAATCCACTGGGACCCTTTCAGAATCTAGGGAATACACAGACCAATAGGTCCAGTGATTTGTCTGCGTCAGTTATAATAGTTTTCCCAATTCCTTTCCCTACTGATTGTTTTAAGTTCCCCACTCCCTTTTACTCATGATTTTCAGGCATTCTTGGAATTTTTTTGTCTCTTCTACTGTGAAGACAGACACATAATATGTGTTCAATGTTTCTGCCGTTTCCTCGTTTTCCTATTATTTATTCCCGAGTCTCGTCCTCTAATGGACCAACACTCTCTGTAGTTAGCTTTTTAAATAGTTGCACAAACTCTGATTATCTGTTTTTATATTCCTAGCTAGTTTTCTTCCTCAAATGCTAATTTGTCATTGTTAATTTTTTAATTATCCTTGACGGGTTTTTAAATTCTGTATAAAGTATCCTTATTGAAACTTACAGGATACTGCGAGGCCTGGATAGAGTGGACGTGGAGAGGATGTCTCCACTGGTAGGAAAAACTAGAACCAGAGGGCACAACCTCAGGTTAAAGGGACAATCCTTTAAAATAGAGATGAGGAGGAATTTCTTCAGCCGGAGAGTGGTGAATCTGTGGAACTCTTTGCCGCAGAAGGCTGTGGAGGCCAGGTCATTGAGTGTCTTTAAGACAGAGATAGATAGGTGTTTGATTAATAAGGGGATCGGGGGTTATGGGGAAAAGGCAGGAGAATGGGGATGAGAATATTAGCCATGATGAAATGGTGGAGCAGACTCGATGGGCCGAGTGGCCTAATTCTGCTCCTAAATCAATCTTCTGATCTGCCTCTAACCTTTGCAGAATCGTGTGCTTTTCCTTTCAATTTGATGCTATCTTTAGCTTCCTTCGTTAGCCATGGATGGTGCCTCCTTCTCATGGAGTCTTTGGCTGTCTCAATGGAATATAAAATATTTAAAAATATCTTATATGGAATATAAAAATACTTATAAAGGTATCAGTATAGTGGTGCTTTGCTAAGCATTTACAATGTAATTGAGCGTTCCACTTGTGCTTTGTACAAGTTGCTCTTACATTGAGATTTAGTAAAGGAAATCTTTTAGCCTGCCTGCAGTCATAGGCACTGGCCACTGGGTGTCTCTGCATACCTACCTCTTGCATTTAGATCATAAGACCATAAGATACAGGAGCAGAATTAGGCCATTCGGCCCTTCGAGTCTGCTCTGACATTTGATCATAGTTGATAAGTTTCTCAACCCCCATTTTCCTGCCTTTTTCCCGTAACCTTTGATCCCCTTACCAATCAAGAACCTATCTATTTCTGTCTTAAAGACACTCCATGACCCGGCCTCCACAGCCTTCTGCGGCAAAGAGTTCCACAGATTCACCACTCTCTGGCTGAAGAAATTCCCCTCATCTCGGTTCTAAAAGGTTGTTCGTCCCTTTATTCTGAGGTTGTGCTCTTGGATCCTAGTCTCTCCTGCTAGTGGAAACATCTTCCCCACATCCACTCTATCCAGGCCTTTCAGTATTCTGTAAGTTTCAATAAAGTCCCCCCTCAACCTTCTAAACTCCATCAAGTACAAACCCAAAGTCCTCAAACACTCCTCATACATCAAGCTTTTCATTCTTGTGAACCTCCTCTGGACCCTTTCCAAGGCCAGCACATCCTTCCTTAGATATGGGGCCCAAAACTGCTCACAATACTCCAAATGGAGTCTGACCAGAGCCTTATACAGCCTCAGAAGTACATCCCTGCTCTTGTATTCTAGCCCTCTTGACATGAATGCTAACATTGCATTTGCCTTCCTAACTGCTGACTGAACCTGCACGTTAACCTTAAGAGAATCGCGAACAAGAACTCCCAAGTCTCTTTGTGCTTTGTGCTCCCAAGAGACTTCGGAGTTCTTGTTCAAGATTCTGAATCAAATCCCTATTCAGAGGGAAATTTTGTTCAGATAAATTATTTAACCTTTTAACTTGTATCTTATATACATATTTATTTTCTCATTTTGGGTGCTCTCCTGTCCTGCTGGCTGGGTTTTGTGTTTTCTTGCCTGAGTAACCTGTGCCTGACTATTGGTCCAAATCACTTCCCGCCCCTTCTTGTCTGATTTATTATTGTAAATGGAGGTAGAGCAGTGATGTTGTTGCCCAAGGAGAATAAAACAACAGGCACTTTTCAGACCAGCAGGGTTAGAGGGCAGGCAAATTAAAGCAAGCTGGGGGAAGAAGCAGGAGAGGAAGTGAAGAGAAAATAAGCTGAGTGAAGGAGAGACAGATGGGAGGAGAGTGAAGGAGAGACAGATGGGAGGAGAGTGAAGGAGAGAGAGAGAAATGGGAGGAGAGAGAGAGAGATGGGAGGAGTGCGCAGAGTGAAGGAGAGAGAGAGAGATGGGAGGAAAGAGAGAGAGAGATGGAAGGAGTGCGCAGAGTGAAGGAGAGAGAGAGAGATGGGAGGAGAGAGAGAGAGATGGGAGGAGAGTGGAGAATGGAGGAGGAGAGGGGAAATCAGAAGAAGGGCAAGAGAGAATGAAGGAGATGAGAAGAGGGAGGGTTGGAGTTGTCAGTGTGAATTTTGTTTTGTTGTTTGAGGGTGAGGGTGGGTGGGCTGTTGGGTAGACGGGCGCTTTGTCTAGGATGCCAGGACGTGAATACTAGCTTGGAATCTTCAGCAAAATGTGTCTGGGAGATTTCAGCCTCACTGGGGTGGTGCTGCTGTCTTTACATGAGCTGTGTCTTCTGAGCAGGAGAGGGGGTGGTATCTCTTCCATGAGTGTGTTGGCACTGCCAGTTGTCTTTTAGCTCATTGCTGAGGGAGGAGTTGTGCTACTTGTCTGATAATGTGTAGGGTGTTCATTGCAGCTCCCTGCTTTCTTTAGGTCAATAAAGAGTGATGTTCTGGAACATTCCACAGAATCATACTATTGTTACGGTGTAGAGAAAGGCCGTTTGGCCCATTGTGCCTGCACAGGCTCTCCAAACGAACATCATGACTTAGTGTCATTCCCCTGTACTCCTGCACGTTTTTCTATTCAGATGAATATCTCGTGCCCTCTTGAATGCCTCGATTGAACCTGCCTCCACCACACTTCCAGGCAATGCATTCCAGGCCTGAACTAATCGCTGTGTGAAAAGAGTTTTTCTCACATCACATTTGCAAATCCCTTTGAACCTTTGTCCTCTCATTCTTGATCCATTTATGAGTGGGAGCAGTCTCTCCCTATTTACTCTGGCAAGCCCCCTCATGATTTTGGACGTCTATCAAATATCCTCTTAGCTCTCTTCTGTCCAAGGAGAAGATAGGAACGTAGGAATCTGGAGCAGAAGAAGGCAAGTTCAGCCCTTCGAGCCTGCTCGAATCCCAACCTCTCCAGTCTGTCCTCATAACTGAATTTTCTCACCCCTGAAACCATTTTTGTAAACTTCTGCACTCTCTCCAACGTGTTCACATTCTTCTTATAGTGTGACACCCAGAACTCTACACAACTGTCCTGCATCCCCTTAAGAATTGTGTACCCCTTATTTTATATTGTCTCTCCTTATTGTACCTCACCTCGCACTTGACTCGAACTCCATCTGCCACCTGTCTGCCACTCCACCAGCATGTCTACATCCTTTTGAAACTCTACGCTGTCTTCCTCAGTTTAAAATGCTTCCAGGGTTTGTGTCATCCACAGCACACCAAGATCTAGATCATTAATATATATCGGGAACAGCAAGGGTCCCAATACTGACCCCTGGGGAACTCCACAACAAACCTTTTCCAGACTGAAAAGTGTTAATTGACCATTACTCCCCGCTCCCTATTATTCAACCAGTTTCATATCCACGTTGCCACTGTCCCTTTTATTCCATGAGCTTTTCTCACAAGTCTGTTGTGTGGCACTGTATCAAATGCCTTCTGAAAGTCCATGTACACTACATCCACAGCGTTACCCTCATCAACCCTCTCTGTTACCTTCTCAAAAACTCCAGCAAGTTGGTTATCAGCAGCATCTTCACTGCACTTGGGGATTTGACCAAGTGTAATAGCTTTTGGACTCTGAAATGTCCTGTTTCTTTGCTGTAAGGGTGGATTCACCCTCCAAGCGGATTCTATTAAAGTTAACCTCTAAAGTTTGGCAAAAAGACTACATGTGTCTAAAGATTTGTTTTGCAAATGTTTGTTCTGAGATGCATGTAGTTTTTGGTTTGCCAGATGTGAAAACCTAACGCGTTTCTCTGCATTCTTTAGGTGCCATTCTACAGAGGAGAAAGAATTACATTTGACGTTGCCCCATCCAGACTGGATTTCACAGTGGCACATAACAGTTTACGGATTGAGGTACAGTGCTGTAAAACCGTACATCCGGTTTGTTTGACTAACTAAGCTTCTAAATTAGTCGCTTGTGCTGTGACCCTCTGCTCCTGAGTAACCTTTAATTCATATATTGCATGATCATGTGCAGGTATGACATGCTGATCTTAATGTGCCACCATACAATGATGAAAACTGTTTGTGATGAGTTCTAATCCACAGTCAACTAGAAACCAGTGCAATAAATGGAATTCTGCACAGCAGAATGTACAACTTTATAGCAAGTGCAGGGTAAAGACCTGTAATTTACTGTTTAATTATAACTGTATGGTTAGTGTCGCTGTGTTAACAAATGCATATTGAATCTTATCAAAGGGTGGCACAGTGGTCAGCACTGCTGCCTCACAGCGCCAGGAACCCGAGTTCAATTCCCGGCTTGGGTCACTGTCTGTGCGGAGTCTGCACATTCTCCCCATGTCTGCGTGGGTTTCCTCCAGGTGCTCCGGTTTCCTCCCACAGTCCAAAGGTGTGCAGGTTGGGTGGATTGACCATGACAAATTGCCCCTTAGTGTGCCAAGATGTCATAGAGTCATAGAGGTTTACAGCATGGAAACAGGCCCTTCGGCCCAACTTGTCCATGCTGCCCCCTTTTTTTAAACCCCTAAGCTAGTCCCAATTGCCTGCGTTTGGCCCATATCCCGCTATACCCACCTTATCCACGTAACTGTCTAAACGCCTTTTAAAAGACAAAATTGTACCCGCCTCTACTGCTACCTTTGGCAGCTTGTTCCAGACACTCACCACCCTCTGTGTGAAAAAATTGCCCCTCTGTTCCCTTTTGTACTTCTCCCCTCTCACCTTAAACCTATGCCCTCTAGTTTTAGACTCCCCTACCTTTGGGAAAAGATATTGACTATCTAGCTGATCTGTGCTCCTCAGTATTTTATAGACCTCTATAAGATCACCCCTCAGCCTCCTACGCTCCAGAAAAAAAAAATCCCAGTCTATCCAGCCTCTCCTTATAACTCAAACCATCAAGTCCTTGTAGCATCCTAGTAAATCTTTTCTGTACTGTTTCTAGTTTAATAATATCCCTTTTATAATAGGATGACCAGAACTGTACACAATATTCCAAGTGTGGCCTTACCAATGTCTTGTACAACTTCAACAAGACGTCCCAACTCCTGTATTCAATGTTCTGACCGATGAAACCAAGCATGCTGAATGCCTTCTTCACCACTCTGTCCATCTGTGACTCCACTTTCAAGGAGCTATGAACCTGTACCCCTAGATCTCTTTGTTCTCTAACTCTCCCCAATGCCCTATCATTAACTGAGTAAGTCCTGCCCTGGTTCAATCTACCAAAATGCATCACCTCGTATTTATCTAAATTAAACTCCATCTGCCATTCGTCAGTCCACTGGCCCAATTGATCAAGATCCCGTTGCAATCCTAGATAACCTTCTTCACTGTCCACTATGCCACCAGTCATCTGCAAACTTACTAACCATGCCTACTAAATTATCATCCAAATCATTGATATAAATGACAAATATATCGATTCCTGAGGCACACCGCTGGTCACAGGCCTCCAGTTTTAAAAACAACCCTCAGTTAGAGATTAGATGGTAAATGTGTGTGGGGTTATGGGGATAAGGCAGGTCCTAGTTAAGATACTCTGTCAGAGAGATGGTGTCGACTCGGGGGGGCTGAATGGCCGCCTTCTGCAGGGACTGTAGGGATTCTGTGATTCTATGAAAGCAGAGATGCTATCACAGGAGAACCAGGAAGACTGTGTCAATCTCCGAACAGTATATCTGTAGTCTAGGAGAGGTAGCAACTGAAAATTAAGCACTTCCATAGAAGGGGACGTGTTATCAGAGAGATGTTTATGTCGGTCTGTGTTTCTCACCTTCGGTTCTTGTCACAGATTTCTGAGCCATTGGCCTGTATGTCTGTTATCTCTCTCTCAGTGTTGTATTGGTAAAACTGAAGGAAAAACAGTCAAAACAACTTTCCTTGATTGTAAAGTTCTGCTTCGGGTCACTAGGCAAATGTAATGCCGAGGGAGAGTATGTATTTGAAAGCAGCTATTTTCATAGAGATATAGCGCCTTAGCTTTTGTATTTCTGTATAATTTCAAAACTTAAAACGGACAACTCGCACAACTAAGAGGCTCTGATGGAAACAGGATTAATTTAAGTTAGATTCTGTACCTCCATTTACCTGGCTTTTATATCACTTGACATCCCTGCCTAACAACAACCTCACGATTTTAGTTTTAAGTATTGATTAATCCACCACCTTTTGGGATAGAGCATTCCTGATTTCCATGTGGGAAGTAGTTTATGACTAATGTAGCTACGATTTCTCTCTCCCTTCCCTATTTCCCTGTCTTTTCTAAAGATATAGGCTGGAGTATTTAGGTTCCACTCATGCCCAGGTTTTAGCCAAGTTTCTGTAATGGCTACAACATTATATCTTTTAAGTTGAATTTGTATTTACGTTATGTGGATTTGTGTACAGAACCCTTATTTGGGTAACTGCCCCTGCCTTGCTTTTACTCTGCCTATATACCTGGCGGCACGATGGCACAGTGATTAAGATTAGGACTGCTGCCTCCCGGGACCAGGGTTCGATTCCCAACTTGGGCCACTCTCTGTGCGGAGTCTGCACGTTCTCCCCGAGTCTGGATTTCCTCCCACAGTCCGAAAGACATACTGGTTAGGTGAATTGGCCATGCTAAATTCTCCCTCCGTGTACCCGAACAGGCGCCGGAGTGTGGCGACTGGAGGAATTTCACAGTAACTTCATTGCAGTGTTAAGGTAAGCCTACTTGTGACACTAATAAATGAACTTAAACTATATGTCCCGCTGATCTTTTGTTTTCATTTTTTGACAGTGTGGATTTTCCCTTCCCATAACCTCCCTAATTTATCATTCCTCCGGTGCCTTGCTGACCTTTTCCCCATTCCACCAGCACCCACCATGTCGTGCCGGTTAGTCTGCTTTCTGAAATTCCCACAAGCTCATCACAATCATGATGCCAAAACTCAGCTTTCAATTTATTTAGCAATGGCAAGATTTTTGAAAATATCAATATAAATACCGAAATATCTTTGTGTTTTAAAGGCCAGTTTATGAAACATGATAGGCCTTTAGAAATTTGCATCATTTGTTTGTATTCTGTTCCTTGCATTGTAGCCCGTCTTTCGCGTGATGGGATTTTCTGTCACTGGCCGGGTTTTGGATGGACCCAATGGACGAGGAGTTCATCATGCTACTGTTGTCCTCAGCAACCAGATCAAAGGTATGGCGACGCATTGTGGTTTTAGCACTGACGCAGCTGTTTCATAACAAGGGGATACATTGTCATGTGCAAAGGAACTGCTGGAAACAGGACATGTACCAGAAAAGAGGACTCTTTTGCCTCTTCTGAAATTTCTTAATTCCGGCCTTGTTGATCCTTAGTCTGTGGAAAAATAAAGGCCAGGCACAGCGTGCATTTCTGAAGCTCACCAATCACGGCAACCTGTGACGCATAGAATCTCTACAGTACAGGAGGAGGCCAGTTGGCCTATCGAGTCTGCACCGACAACAATCCCACCCAGGCCCTATCCCCGTAACCCCATGTCTTTACCCGACTAATCTCCCTGACACTAATGGTCAATTTACCATGGCCAATCCACCTAACCTGCACATCTTTCGGATTGTGGGAGGAAACTGGAGCACCCATAAGACATAGGAGCAGAATTAGGCCACTCAGCCCATCGAGTCTGCTCCGCCATTCAATCATGGCTGATATTTTTTTCATCCCCATTCCCCTGCCTTTTCCCCATAACCCCATGTCCCCTTATTAATCAAAACCTATCTATCTCTGTCTTAAAGACACTCAATGACCTGGCCTCCACAGCCTCCTGCGGCAAAGAGTTCCACAGATTCACCACTCTCTGGCTGAAGAAATTCCTCTTCATCTCTGTTTTAAAGGATCATCCCTTTAGCCTGAGGTTGTGCCCTCTGGTTCTAGTTTTTCCTACTAGTGGAAACATCCTCTCCATATCCACTCTATCCAGGCCTCGCAGTATCCTGTAAGTTTCAGTAAGATCCCCCCTCATCCTTCTAAACTCCCAATGAGAACAGACCCAGAGTCCTCAACCGTTCCCCATACAACAAGCTCTTCATTCCAGGGATCAATCTTGTGAACCTCCTCTGGACCCTTTCCAAGGCCAGCACATCCTTCCTTAGAGAATGTGCAAACTCCACACAGTCACTCGAGGCTGGAATTGAACCCGGGTTCCTGGTGAGGAGAGGCAGCAGTGCTAACCATTGCGCCACCCTTTCTTTTGCCCTTCTGTTTTAATAGTTTCAGTTAGATTTTGTGCAAATACAATTTCAACGTGAATTTTTCTGGTGCTACATTTCATTGTGTGAATATGTTATGCTTGGCATTGCTGGAGGTGTCAAAGGAGCCGTACAAAACAGCAGACGTAGGCACATATCAGCCCATTCAGCTCATTAACAAGGTTTTACTTTGCACTGGCTGCATTAAACTGCAGTTACTGTAAAGTTTACTACTTGATTGATAAAAAAATCTTAACATAACACCCTACGGCCACTTACTTTATAAGAAAACAGCTGGGTGAAAACAGCTGGGTAAAAGGAGCTAATGGGCTATTGCTAAAATTTTCAGCAGACGTGCAAACGTTTGAGCTTGTGTGCACTAGGTTCTATTTTCCTACTCCACAGTGATAGAAACAACATAATTACGTTTCCCTGTTTCTGCTGCAGTTAAAATACAGTTGTTGGTGCAGCATAGCTACATCCAACTGTTGGACTGCAGTCTTAACTTCCTAGAAAATATAAATTGTAATATTTGTACAGTTCAACAGAAATGGGTTCAGTAGTTGCTGATGATCGCGAATGGCTCCCTGTGACCCTTTGCCTGCTGATATGTACAATCGTAAAGTCTGATTTTAAACAGTGGTGTATTGATGAAAATGACTCCTCGATCTGCTGCTTCTCTGTTATGCTGCTCTCGGTTGCGAACCTAGTCCGAGCTCATAGCCAGGACGTTACTGATTGCTGATAACATGTACATCATTCTTCATTTAACCTTGTGCAGAGATGATGGGGAGCAAATTGCAAAAGAACAGGATCAAAGTCGCACAAATCAGTTGTGCGTCCAAACAAAGAAAGCAGTTGTCTGGTTCCAGCTCCAGATGCAACAAGGGTTGGAGAATCTAATTTGCTTGTGTGTTCTTTGGAGGCTGTTAACGCAACGTTTCTAGTTTTTGTTGTTGTACTCCATAGTGAACACTACCAATACAGTTATAATCAATGTTCCCTCTTGAACTGTGCCTGGTTACACAGCAATCTTGAAGGGAAGGCATGATGGAACAAACAGGAGATTAATTAGAGGGAGCATTGGTTAGAACATGGGTTAGATGCATAATTATGATGCTTGTGTTTTCTATAAATAATCTCTAACCTGTGAACACTAGAAAAGCACTGCCTACTCTCAATAGTGTGCCCTTTCTATTCACCATGCTATGTGCCCTTTCAGTGAGCAAGCATGCCGGCTTATACTGAGATCAAATTTGTAACAACGCGGTCTCCTGTTAAAGCTTCTCAAACCATTAACACCCTTACAATGAGTCTTTAGGCTTGATTTTAACAGTGTGTGTGTGGGTGTGTTTTGGATAGATTAAAATCTCACCTTTTCATTCTATAGGCTAGGTCAAATTCTAGTTTCTAAAAAGACTAGAATTATAATCAACTGTGCTGCAGAATTCTTGTTGTAATTTGGGTAAAGTTATTTTCTGGTTGGCAGGATGTACGTGCCACAGGGATCAGTGTTGGGGCCTCAATTCGTTACAATTTATATAAACAACTTGGGTGAAGGGGCCAGTGGGGGTGGTTGCCAAATTTGCTGATGACATAAAGACAGGTAGGAAAATAAATGGTGAAGAGGACATAAGGCCACAAAAGGATGTGGATAATAGGTGAGGGGACAAAAATCTGATCTAATGTGGGGAAATGTGCAATTGTCTATTTTGGCAGAATGAATAAAAAAGCTAATTATCTTAATAACCAGAGATTGCAGAGCTCTGAGCTGCAGAGGGATCTGGGTATCTCAGTGCATGAATTGCGAAAGGTTGGTTTGCAGGCACAGCAAGCAATTAGGAAAGCTAATCGAATGTTATTGTTTGTTGCAAGGGGAATAGATTACATGCGTAGGAAGATTATGCTTCTGTTATATAGAACATTGGTGAGACCACATCAGGAGTACGGTGCACAGAGTGGTCTCCTTATTTAAGGAAAGATGTAATGCGTTAAAAGCTTTTCAGAGAAGGTTTACTAGATTAATACCTGGAATGAGTGGGTTGTCTTATGAGGAAAGGTTGAGTAAGTAATCTTACAACATTAGGTTGAAGTCCAACAGGTTTATTAGGTAGCACGAGCTTTTGGAGTGTTGCTCCTTCATCAGGTGAGTGCAGGATTTGTTTCACAAACAGGGCATATATAGACACAGACCCAATTACAAGATAATGGTTGGAATGCGAGTCTTAACAGACAATCAAGTCTTTACAGATGCAGACAATGTGATTGGAGAGAGGGTTAAGCGCAGGTTAAAGAGATGTGAATTGTCTCAAGTCAGGACATTGCCTGCACCTGTAAAGACTTGATTACCTGTTAAGACTCGGGTCCCTGACGCTGTGAGGCAGCAGTGCTAACCACTGTGCCACCATGCCGCCCTCCTAGGTGGAGGATAATGCTGTATTATATTTCAGGAAGATGTCATTCTATTTCTAAGTCTATCCATAGTTCTGTAAATAGCCAAAGGAGAGTCAGAGATTGATGTCAAATCTACGGTGTACACAGGGTTTTTGTAAACAGAACTCTTCAGCTGCATGGAATAACCTGTGACTGACACACTGGACTGCATTTAGCCCAAGTGTTTTGTTACACTGCAGTGGTGACGCTTTCTGTAATGCCAAGTCTGGTACCCTGTCTGGTAAGATTGACGGGTTGGGGATTTCTGCTGTAGATTTCCTATATCAGCAGGATTCGTGTGACCGATTTTGTGGTGTGATATAAGTAATAAAGCCAGCAGAGCGACATCTCGGGAAGAATCCGAGATGCAATATGCTAACCAATTTACAAAGACTCCGCTGCTTCCAGCCACTGCCTTGCTTTCATGTTTTTTTCTGTTTTCTTCTTTCTTTTTTGTACAGTAACCACAAAGGCTGATGGCTCATTCCGACTTGAAAACATGACAGCAGGCACATATACTATTAATACGCAGAAGGAGCACATTTTCTTTGAACCGGTTACTGTGAAGATTGCCCCTAACACCCCTCAACTGGCAGACATCACAGCCACGAGGTAGGAGACTGCACCAGTGTGTGCAGCACAGATATTATACACATTAGTATTCAGCTGGCTTTCCCTTTGCTGTAGTACCTCTCTCAAAACTAATTTTAACAAAACATTGTATTGTTTCTGCAGCTTTAGTGTGTGTGGGCAAGTAGCTGTCAAACGCTTCCCTGAAGGATTAAAGCAGATTGTCAAATACAAGTTAGCCATGGTCGCCCAGAGTAAGGATAAAGCTTCACCGATTATAACAGAGACGGATTCTCGCGGATTGTTCTGTTTCCAAGCCAAAGCAGGCACCTACATCATTCAGGTAAAGTTAATGTAGGATTTGGTATCTCCACCTTTAACTGAAGTTATTTATTTGAGAGAGAAGAGTTAGCACAGTTTTAGGGCTCTCCACTTCAGAACCCTGTTGTCATAAATTCAGTTCTTCATTTAAAGTTTATTTATTAGTCACAACTAGACTTACATAAACACTGCAATGAAGTTAATTTACAATTCCAATCTGATACACTTGAACGACCAAGCCAGTCCCGGCTGTAAAGAAAAGTTTGAAGTTTATTTCTTAGTGTCACAAGTAGGCGTACATTAACACTGCAATGAAGTTACTATGAAAATCCCCTAGATGCCACAGTCCGCCGCCTGTTGGGGTACACTGAGGGAGAATTTAGCATGGCTAATGCACCTAACCAGCACGACTTTCAGACTGTGGGAGGAAACCCACGCAGACATGGGGAGAATGTGCAGACTCCACACAGACAGTGACCCAAGCTGGGAATCGAACCCGGGGTCCCTGGTGCTGTGAGGCAGCAGTGCTAACCCACTGTGCCACCCATGTGTCAACTATAGTATATCAAAATTCACTTTGAATATTAAAAACAATAATTGTGTTATGATTGACTGTCTGTTACATTGTTAAATATAATATATGCAACCTGCGTACACCGATAGATTTGTCTCTTTATTAGATAGAGTATTCATCCATGCACATGTGGTAATGATCTGTCATGTTGAAACCATTTCCAGAATCACAGTGTCGTTCCTCTTCCAGTTTAAGCGTAGGTAGTGAACGCTGGCAAGCCATTCGATTGTGGGGGCATCATATTGGAGTTTTACCTTCTCTTCCCCCACAGCTCTCATACACACCCACGCTTTCTATCAGAGACAATTAAACAGAGGTTGGGAGTAGGAAAAATCAGTGATTTTAACCTCTCTAGTTCAGGGGTACTGAGCAGTGATAACACCCTGACTATCACTCAACTGCAATGAGCTAATTCAGCACATGATTTGAAACATGATCTGAGCGTTCAACACTGGGCAATGACTTTACGCAGCAGGCCCACGAGACAGGCCGGGAAGGAAATCTGCCGTCCTTACCTGGTCTGGCCTACACGTGACTCCAGAGCCACAGCAATGTGGTTGACTCTCAACTGCCCTCGGGCAACTAGGGATGGGCAATAGATGCTGGCCCAGCCAGCAAGGCCCATGTCCCACAAATGAATTTAAAAAAAAAGTTTAATGGTTGAATTGGAATTTTGTTTTTATTTATGACTCGTTTTACCTTTTCCCTTCTGGGATTTAACTCCTGCATGCTGCAAGTCACAGGCATCTGAGGAATGGGAAAGATTTAGAGGTTATAGTAAGAATGTCAGTGGTGGATGATGAATTGTCCATACATAGTGTTAAACACAGTACATTTGCGTTGATCTAACTGATTATGAATTCCTTAGGTTATGGTCAGTGAAAATGAAGCAAAGGCAGGACTTGCACTGAAGCCGAAGTTTCAGACAGTCACGGTTAAAAATGCACCAATTCTGGATCTGTCCTTCACCCAGTTTATGGCATCTATGACTGGGAAAGTTCTTTGTTTGGGTAAGTGGGAATTTGGTGAGTTTAAGTCTCCTATGATTTAAATAGTTGTTTTTGATTAGCAAGAGCTCCACCTGTATTTAAGAACACTTTCTTCCTTTATATTCCAACCTATAATCTGTGTTCTTTTCAATGAAGCAAAGATTGCAATCTCTCATGTTCCTCCCCTTAGCACCGATCTGTACCAGTGTAATTACCTAAATTTTACTTCCCTTCTCACGGACCTATACTGATGTAACTGCCTAAAGTTTACTTCACAAATAGTGAAACTTTTAAAATGATGATCAGCTACTGTTCGCATCCAGGAAAGACTCAAAAAAAAAAGATTGTTGCTCTACGTATTAAAGTGCCATTGGCAGTGAAGGAGGCGGCAATGGCCGAGTGGTATAATCGCTGGACTATTAATCCAGAAACTCAGCTCATGTTCTGGGGACACGTGTTCGAATCCCACCATGGCAGATGGTGGGATTTGAATTCAGTGAAATAAATCTGGAATTAAGGACCTACTGATGACCATGAAACCATTGTCAATTGTCGGAAAAACCAATCTGGCTCAGTTCAGGGAAGGAAATCTGCCATCATTACGCGCTCTGGCTTACATGTGACTCCAGAGCCACAGAAAAGTGACTCTCATTTGCCCTCTGAACAACTAGGGATAAGTTTTAAATGCTGGCCAGCCAGCGACGCCCATGTCCCACGAATGGATAAAAAAATTTCTGTCCTTGTTTTTCCATTTTTCATAACACTCAAAAACTATGTGGATTATTTGAAACTATTGATTGCTGCTGTCTTAAAATAATTCTGATAAAATTAACTTTTAGCTTAAACATAGATGCTGCTCTCTCAGAAAACTGTTCAGTCACAGTTTTGAGAGGATATTCTTATTAATTTACCTTGGTACAAATTGGGTGCTGGGTGTGTTTATGTACACAGATTAACTTGGAACTTTGTTGAGTTCTATTATGATATTGTTTGACAGTATCTTCATTACCCGAAAAACCAATCAGGATTGGCGAGACAGTGAGAACATGGCTTAGGTTTAATAACTATGTCCAAACAGTGCTACTGGACTAAACTGCAGCAACTTGTCTTTATATAGTATGTTTAGCATAATCAAATATGCACGATAGCAGTGCAAAGTGAAATTTGACATTGAACCACACAGGGAGATATTAGGACAGAGCTTGGTCACAGAGCTTTCAGATTTAAGGTATGTGTTAACTGAGGTAGGGCAGTGGGAAGGTTCCATTCCAGAGCTTGGGGCCTTGGCAAACAACCACCAATTAAATTTGGGGTATCCAAGAGGTTGGAATTAAAGGAGCACAGTTACGGTGGCACGGTGGTTAGCGCTGATGTCTCACAGCTCCAGGGACCTGGATTCTATTCCGGCCTCGGGTCACTGTCTGTATGGAGTCTGCACGTTCTCGCCGTGTCTGTGTGGGTTTCCTCCGGGTACTCCGGTTTCCTCTCTCACTCCAAAGATGTGCGGGTTAAAGTTTATTTATTAGTGCCACAAGTAGGCTTACATTAACACTGCAATGAAGTGACTGTGAAAATCCCTTAGTCGCCACACCCTGCACCTGTTCGGGTACACTGAGGGAGAATTTAGCATGGCCAGTGCACCTAACCAGCACATCTTTTGGACTGTGGGAAGAAACCGGAGCACTCGGAGGAAACCCACGCAGACGTGGGGAGAATGCCGATTCTGCACAGTCAGTGACCCAAGCTGGGAATCGAACCGGGTCCCTGGCATTGTGAGGCAACAGTGCTAACCATTGTGCTGCCCGTGAGGTGGATTAGCCATGCTAAATTGCCCTTTAGTGTCCAAAGATGTGTTGGTTAGATGAATTAGCCATGGAAAATACACAGGGTAATGGGGATAGGGCAGTGGAGAGGGCCTGGGTAGGATACTCTGTCAGAGGGTCAGTGCAGACCCAGGCCGAATGGCCTCTTCTGCAGTGTAGGGATTCTCTGAGTTATCTTAGAGGGTTATGGGACTGTATGAAATCACAAAGCTGGGGAGGGATTTTAAAATAGGATGATAATTTTAAAATTGTGACATTGCTAAACTGGGAGCCGATGTACGGCTGAGAACATGGGGTTGGGAGGGGGTGAACAGGACTTGGTGTGAGTTAAGACAGGGCAGCATGCAGCTTTATGACATTTAGCCACTACCTGGAGCAGCTTTTGGCCACTTTGGCTGTTTTGATCTTTTGCTTTTCTCACCAATAAAATTGAATTCCCAAATTTTGAATTTGAAAGTACACACAGCAAAAAAATCTCAACCAAACATTTTATTGTGGATTCCAGAAATGTGGAATAAAAACAAAAAGTGCTGGAAGTACTCAGCAGGTCCGGCAGCTTCCGTGGCGAGAGAAACAGAGTTAATGTTTCGAGTCAAATGTGACTGTTCTTCGCAATTGGAGAAAGAACATGAGCTTTCGGAGCGCTCCAATAGCTCATGATTCCAAATAAACCTGTTGGACTTTAACCTGGTGTGGTGAGACTTCTTACTGTGCCCACCCCAGTCCAACGCCGACATCTCCACAACATGTTTACCATTTAACCACATTTAACCACATAGGCAGTGAGATTCTAAACAAGGGCAGTGACAATACGTATCGTAGGCTGACGAACATCGGGAATTCCAATATTTGCATATTTTTATTTTAAACGTGCAGTTTTATTTCACTTGTTTCTCCTTAAAGGATTTCTGTGCCTAAGTAAATCTTTGGTGGTTTTGTACATGTTTGAAAAATGACGATTATTCCGTGTTACAGCATGCATTTATATTGTACTGTATGGTGCGGTGCACAGAAAATATGGTTCAGTGTACCATACCAGAACCGTACCAGTGTACTCAGAGAGTAATGGATAATGAGCTTGCACAGATTCTCATAGATGTCCTTGAGTTCCAGGCCTGATGAACGATAGTTCAGTTCTACTCCAGGCTCTCTTGTAGAGATTTTGATACTGTAGGATCTTTGTGTTTAATCTATGTTTCTTTTCTATGGTCTGTTGAAAGAACAGATAAAATGTTTTATGCTTTTGTAATGGATTAGTTGAGTGTTCAGTGTAAGGTGTGGAGCATTTATTTTCTGCCTCTTGTAATGTTGTAACGAGCCCGCCTCTCGCTGTTCTTCGTTAAGATTCCTGCGGTGATCTTGCTGTGACCCTTCAACCCTTGAGTCGTCATAGCGACAAACAAAGCCTGCAGCTGTCGGGAGGTGTTGACTCTGTGTTATTCACGTTTAATGATATTTTGCCTGGCAAATACAAAGGTAAGAATTTTCAACTTGGAAGCACAGTTGTTTCTTTTGTGGATGTCAGTGAGTGTCAAATTGAATCAAGTGAATATGATTGCCATTGTTGTGGGTTTTTGTAGTGAACATTGTCCATGAAGAATGGTGCTGGAAAAACCGATCATTTGAGCTGGAGATTGTGGATCAAGATTTGAGTGGGATCGAATTCAAACAGACAGGTTATATGCTGCGATGCTCACTCTCACATGCTATAACCTTGGTAAGAGAAACTTAATGGATTGGATGATCTTTTTTGGTGAATACTTGTATCTACTTATAGAAACCCTACAGTGCAGAAGGAGGCCATTTGGCCCAATGAGTCTGCATCGACAACAATCCCACCCAGGCCCTATCCCTGTAACCCCACATATCCCTCTAAACTGCGCATCCCGGGACACTAAGGGGCAATTTAGCATGGCCAATCCGCCTAACCCGCACATCTCTGGATTGTGGGAGGAAACCGGAGCACCTGGAGGAAACCCACGCAGACACGGGGAGAATGTGCAAACTCCACACAAACAGTGACCCAAGCTGGGAATCGAACACTGTTCGATTCCCAGCGTCGCCCAACTTCACAGTGGAAATGTTGTTATAATAGTTTTTTGGCATGGTAATCGTGCCAATTCTATTCTTTTGATGATCGTGGTTGTTCTACTCACACTGGTGAGTGATAATGGCAGCTCCGAGAGACGCTGACCATTCCTGACTATCCCTGTTAGTGATCGCAAGAGCCATTAGGAATGGGCAATAAATCCTGAGCTTATAGCAATTCCCAAAACTCATGAGCAAATAGGAACAGAAGCAATTGTTTTGCTTTCTCTTTTCAGCTGACCTTAGTATGGGCAGCACGGTGGCACAGTAGTTAGCACTGCTGTCTCAGTGCCAGAGACCCGGGTTCAATTCCGGCCTTTGGTCACTGTCTTGTGTGGAGTTTGCGCATTCTCCTCGTGTCTGCGTGGGTTTCCTCCGGGTGCTTCGCTTTCCTCCCACAGTCCAAAGATGTGTAGGTTAGATGGATTGGCCATGGTAAATGTGTGAGGTTACGGGGATAGGATAGGGGAAAAGGCATAGAAAGGCGCACTCAGAGAGAGTCGATGCAGACTCAAAGGGCCGAATGACCTCCTTCTGCACTGTAGGAATTCTATGAACCACAGAGTAGTTACGGCGTAGAAGGAGGTCATTCAGACTGTCATATCTGTGTCAACTCTCTGCAAGAGCAACTTGCCTAGTACCACTGTTCCAGCCTCCACCACACACTCAAACAACACATTCTAGACCCTAACCACTCGCTGCACAGAAGAGGTTTTTCCTCCTGTTTTTATTGCTTCTTTTGCGAATCACCTTAAATTGTTGTCCTCTGGTTCTCGATCTTTCAAACATACATACATGCGTATGAAACAGGGGCAGGAGTAGGCCATTCGGCCCAATGGGAATAGTTTCTTCCTATCTACTCTGTCCAGACCATTCATGATTTTGAATAGAGTCATAGAGGTTTACAGCAAGGGGAAATGGGCCCTTCAGCCCAACTTGTCCATGCCTCTTATCAAATCTCCTAATCTTCTCTTTCAAAGGAGATCACTCCCAGCTTCTCCGATCTATCCATGTAACTGAAATCCCTCATCTCTGGAACCATTCCTGTACCCTCTCTAATGCTTTCACATCCTTCCTAAAGTGTGGTTCCCAGAACAAGATGCAGTTCTCCAGTTGAGGCTGGAGCAGTGTTTTATATCAGTTTAACATAACCAACTTTATTTGCACTCTATCCCCCTCTTTATAAAGTCCAGGATCTGTATGCTTGATTATCCACTTTCTCAGCCTGTCTTGGGGCTTTCAACTATTTCTACACACATGTCTCAAGGTCCCTCTAATCCTGCATCCCCTTTCGAATTGTACCTTTTGTTTCAAATATTTCTTTATTTCTTCTTCTTCCTATCAATGACTTCATACTTCTCTGCATTAAGTGTCATCTGCCATCTGTCCACCCGTTCCACCAATTTGGAACTTTATCACTGTTATTCTCAGTTCACAATAATCCCACGTTTTCATGGAATCATCGAATCCCTACAACGCAGAAGGAGGCCATTCAGCCCATCGAGTCTGCACTGACCACAATCCCACCTGGCCCTATTCCCATAATCCCACATATTTACCCTGCTAATCCCCCTGACACTAGGGTCAATTTATCATGGCCAATCAACCTAACCCGCACATCTTTGGACTATGGGAGGAAACTGGAGCACCCAGAGGAAACCCAAGCAGACATGGGGAGAATGTGCAAACTCCGCACAGTCACCCGAGGCTGGAATTGAACCTGGGTTCCCTGGCGCTGTGAGACAGCAGTGCTAACCACTGTGCCACCATGCCGTGTGTTATCTGTAAATTTTGAAACTGTGTCCTGTGCGCCTAAGTCTCGGTCATTCATACGTATCAAGAAAAACAGGTGTCTGAACACCGATCCCCGGGGAATCTCGCTATATACCTTTCACCAGCCTGATAAACGATTGTTCACCGCTATCTATTTGAGGTCACTTAGCCAATTTGAATCCAATCTGCTGGTGACCTTTTTACTCCATCAGCTCCAACTTCTCAGACGAGTCTGTTTTGTGGCACTTTATCAAGTGTCTTTTGGAAGTCCATGTACAATACATCAACCACATTACTCTGATCAGCCCTCTTTGTTATCAACTCTCTGTTGCCTCGTCAAAAAATTCAAGTTAGTTAATCACAATTTTTCCATAAATCCATTTTGACTTTCCTTAATGAATCCACATTTGTCAAGGTGACTGCTAATTTTGTCTTGGATTATCGTTTGAGTGAAGGAAGCTGGAAACACCCGTGCATACACATACACATTTAAACATCTATTTTCAGGTTAAGCACTTTGCTGGTTATTCTACTGCTTTTCTCATGGGTTTCCCTTTGATTGCTTTTTTAAAAATGCTACTCATCGGCACTAGCCTCCACGGAGAGTTTTACTAAACTCCTTCAATACCTTCACAAAGAGACTACTTTTGGTTTAAATCTAAATTTCTTGAATAAAACTTCAAATGTTTTTATTTTAAGCAAACCATTTAAGGCCAGACTTGTTTTCTTTATGCTTTCGTACCTCAATGCTAATTTATCAGTTATGGAATGCGCCCTTTTCCTCTGTACCTCATTGAAATAGGTTAATTTTTCATAAATTTCTTGAGTATACAGTTGTAATATTCATTGAGAATATGTATGATTTAAATACCAAAGTATCATAGAATCCCTACAATGTAGAAGAAGACCATTCGGTCTATCGAGCCTGTACTGACAACAATCCCACCCAAGCCCTATCCTCGTAACCCCACATACTTACCCTAGCTAGTCCCCCTGACATTAAGGGGCAATTTAGCATGGCCAGTGCACCTAACCCGCACATCTGTGGATTGTGGGAGGAAACCGGAGCACCCGGAGGACACCCACGCAGACACGGAGAATGTTCAAACTCCACACAGACAGTGACCCAAGTCGGGAATCTAACCCGAGTCCCTGGCACTGTGAGGCAGCAGTGCTAACCATATTTCAGAATATCACTACAGAGGCACTGCATTAGATGGGTTTTGCCTTAGCTGTACGGATTGGGGGCAACACATCTCATAGTCTTCACTCATGCATATAAAGTCGCTCTTCCTTCTGTCTGCCTTTCAGGAATTTTACCAAGATGGAAGTGGCCCAGAAAATGTTGGTGTATATAACCTCACAAAAGGAGTGAACAGATTTTGTCTTTCTAAACCAGGTACAAACTCCTGCTCAAGTTGACTTTTAAGATTGTATGGTTAGTCCTTGGCTCAGAACCGATTAAATGCCTTTCCAGTCTTTCTCTCCATTCCTGACTGCTACATTATTGTACAAAATTTATACTGAGGCTGTTACAACAGTCATGGTTACGAAGATAGGGGCAGTCCATTCAGCCCATTGAGTCTACTGTACCAGTCAACTGGAACATGGCTGCTGATCTACTTTCCACTTTCCCAATGTCACTTTCCCAAGCTATTCCCATTCCTCATGATGTCATTAGTAGCTAGAAATCTTTTGACCTCTATCTTGAACAGACTCAATGACCGAACTTCCACAGTCCTCTGGAGTAGAGAATTCCAAAGGTTCACAACCTTCTGAATGAAGAGATTCCTTCTCATCTCAGTCCTAAATTGCTTGCCCCTTATTCTGAGACCATGCACCGCCCGTCTCCCCCCTCTCCACCCCGCCCCGGTTCCAAACATCCCAGCCAGAGAAAACATCTTTTCTGCATCTACCCTGTCTGGCCTCTCAAGACTTCACCTCTCAATTCTTCTAACCGCGAGAGAATACAGGCCCAATCTCCTCGATCTCTCTTGATAGGACAATCTCACCATCCCAGGAACCTGGTGATGTCTGGTGAACCTCTGTTGCACTCCCTTTCTTGGGTAAAAAGGCCAAAATTGTGCATACTACTCCAGGAGCAGTCTAACCGAGATTACAGTTGAAGCAGGGCATCTTTACTCCTGTACTCTTGTGATAAAGGCCAGCATACTGTTTGCTTTCCTAATTGTTTGTTAGACTTGTATGGTAGCTTTCAGTGACTTATTAACGAGGATGCCCAGGTCCCCTTGGACATCAACACTACCCAATCTCTCAGAAATACTCTGCACCTCCATTTCTCCTATCAAAGTGGATGACCTCACAATTATTCACATAATATTCCATTTGCCATGTTCTTGCCCACTCACCTAACCTGTCCAAATTCCCTGAAGCCCCTTGGCACCCTGCTCATAACTTGTATTCCCACCTACTTTTGTGTCACTTGCAAACTTGACAACATTACATTTGGTCTCCACATCCATATCATTGATACAGATTGTGAACAGCCTGTAACTCGAGCACTGGTCTTTGCAGCACCCCACAAGTAACAGCCCATTAACCGTAATACGACCTGTTTATTCTTGCTCTGTTTTTTTAAGTTTATTTATTGTCACCAGTAGGCTTACAATAACACGGAGATGCAGTTACTGTGAAAATCCCCTAGTCGCCACACTCCGGTGCCTGTTCGGGTACACTGAGGGAGAATTTATCATGGCCAATCCACCTAACCAGCATGTCCCTCGGACTGTGGGAGGAAACCGGAGCACCCGGACGAAACCCACGCAGACACGGGGAGAACGTGCAGACTCCACACAGACAGTGACCCAAGCCAGGAATCGAACCTGTGGCCCTGGCGCTGTGAGGCAGCAGTGCTAACCACCGTGCCGCCCTCAGTTAACCGATTCTCAAACAATGCTAATATATTATCCTCAATTCCATGTGCTCTAATTTTGTTTACTAACCTCCTGTGTGACATCTGATCAAAAGCCTTCTGAAAATCCAAATACAGCACATCCACTGGTTCCCCTTTATCTATGCTACAGGTAACATCCTCAAAAAACTCCCAACAGATTTGTCAAACATGATTTCCCTTTCATAAATACATGTTGTCTCTATCCAGTCAGATTATTATTTACTATGTATCCAGGTAGCACATCCTGTATAATAGATTCTAGTATTTTCCCTACCACTGACATCAGGCTAATGAGTGGGTATTACTCATTTACTCTCCCCCCTTTCTTCTATATTGTACCATCTACATAGGAAAACAGTCCATTGAGCTTAAGTCTTTGAAGGATCAGTAGGAGAGGTTAAAGTTTGGTCAAAGGGATGCATGGGGAGCAGAATAAAATGGCAGAGGGTTCTGAGGAGACAGAGCCAAAGTGATTGGATCCCATGATGTGGAGATGCCGGCGTTGGACTGGGATAGGCACAGTAAGAAGTCACAAAACACCAGGTTAAAGTCCAACAGATTTATTTGGAATCACGGGCTTTCGGAGCACTGCTCCTCTTCACTCACCCGACGAAGGAGCAGCGCTCCGAAAGCTCGTGATTCCAAATAAACCTGTTGGACTTTAACCTGGTGTTGTGAGACTTCTTGAAGTGATTGGAAGCTGTACTACCAATAGTGGGGTGGAGCCAGTGGTGGTCCAGGCAGTCTGTCTCCACTGATGTGGATGAGGGAGGTAGTAATTTGCAGCCCAGGCAGCATATGTGTGGAAGCCGGTGTCTCTGGATTAGCTTCATAAAGAGCAGTCTATAGAGGAGGGAATTAAGGATGAATTCATGGGAAACTCCAAAGTTGGCCATGCAGGATGACAGAAATAATTATTGGGGATTTACTTTGTTAGAATGGGCAGGAGAGGAACCACACAAGGGCAGTGTCACAGAGGACCACGGAGAAGATTATGTGGCATTGTAGAACTTACCAAATGCTGTTGCTTCAAACAATTATTATTGAAAGCAGGTTCAAAATCTGAGTACATTAATCATGTTACAATGTAGAAGGAGGCCATTCAGCCCGTTGTGTCTGCACCAGCTCTGCAAATGAATATTATGACAGTGCCATTCCCCTCCCTTTCACGTCTGAAAGACATGCTGGTTGGGTGGATTGGCCGTGCTAAATTCTCCCTCAGTGTACCCAAACAGGTGCCGGAGTGTGGCGACTGGGGGATTTTCACAGTAACTTCATTGCAATGTTAATGTAAGCTGACTTGTGACACTAATAAATAAAATCCTTCCCCCATACGGTAAGCAACAGTCCTCCTAGACTCAGATGCACTTTAAATATAATTAGCAAATCCAGGCATACTTGCAATAAGTTGTATTAATACCCTTGAAGCTTTTGGAGAGGTTTTGATTTTCAGAGCAGCTTGCAGACTCCTGTCTGTCAATAAACCCAGCCAAAAATTGAACGCTAAACTGAAACTAAACCAGCACAAAAATTCTTGCTACAGACCTAGCTCTTCCCATTAACCACATTATCACATGACCCTGTGAACTTAAACCCATCCTCCATTCCTTTAATCAAAAAACCCCAGGGGACATTTTCATCTATAAATAAAAATCCATTAGCTCTCTCCTAAGTAAACTACCATGGCTAAAATCAGGAATTATCCTGCTATCCCAGCATCTGAGCTGCATCCAAAAGAGAAATCATTGGAAAATCTCAACAGATCTGGCAGCACCTGTAAGGAGAGAAAAGAGCTAACGTTTTGAGTCCAGGTGACTCTTTGTCAAAGCTAAAAGGCAAAGAAAGTGGGAGATGTTTCCTGTCGGAGAGAAGAGCAGTACTTTTTCAGGGTAGGCATACCTAGAAGAGATGTGGCAGTGAGTTAAACACTGGATAAAAGCAAATTACTGCAGATGCTGGAATCTGAAACCAATAGAGAGAACGCTGCATGTTTTCCAGACACACCAACTGCCCGTAGAAAAAAACTGAACTTTAAAACAGTCCCCTTAAACACAAAATTTATCAATACCAGAGTATCATCACATCTTTCCCATTGTTTCTATTTGAATAATCACCTAACGCCCTCTTGAATGCCTCGATTGAACCTGCCTCCACCACACGCTCAGGCAGTGCATTCCAGACTCGAACCATTCATGTGTTAAAAGTCCCTTGTCACATTGTGTTTGCTTCTTTTGCAAAAGACTTTAAATCTGTACCCTCTCATTCTTGATCCTTTAACGAGCGGGGACAGTTTCTCCCGATATGCTTTGTCCGGCCCCCTCGTGATTTTGAACATCTCTATCAAATCTGATAAGAGGGAAGAGATTTGATAAAACATAATATAGACATTAATTCACGATATAGAAATGAGGGCATTATTTTTTATTCAATAATCCCAGTTTAATGCTCATTTATGAAAAAATACGAAAGATTGCTTGTCTTCATTTTTGAACTTTGTGCTTGAAATCATTTTCCTTTTCCTGTTCTGCTTGTATCTTATTCTGGCCAAGTTATCGCTATATTTGTGACCTATTGGTTGCAAGGCAGATTTGTTCCAGCTCACTGCATGTTTTTTACAGCTGATTACCACAGATGCCCATTTCCTGGAAAGGAGAAGGCAAACAAGTCATATCACTCAATGTGTTGCTTATAAATCAAAATGTATCTGCCTTACCCCCGGCAGCCCCCCCCCCCCCCCCCCCCCCCCCCCCTCCACCCCCTCCTGAATTTCAATTCTTCAAGGCTCAGAATAATATTTCTAACAGAACATAAAAAATTACCTGTTCCAACTAACATGATTCGATTTAGTTGTTCAATTTTTTGGTGCATTTTATTAATATTTATATCTGGAGACCGCAATCTGTTAAAAACACAGGTTTGGAGTTGATTACCTTCTGAGTTGTCACTCAGTCAGTTTGGGAAGTTACAATTTCACCTGCTGCGTAATACCCAGGAAACGATAGTTCACTTCACACACAGGAAAATTACATCAATTGCAATATGCTAATGGCCAGATCATCTGTTTTCAGCTATGTTGGTTGAGGAATAGATGTTGGCCAGAGCACCAGGAGAAATCTCCTGCTCCTTTTTCAGTAGGGTAATTAAATCTTTTATGGTGCCACAGTGGTTAGCACTGCCGACTCTCAGCTCCAGGAACCTGGGTTCAATTCCGGCCTTGGGTCACTGTCTGCGTGGAGATTTCCCATTCTCCCAGTTTCTGTGTGGGTTTCCTCCAAGTGCTCCTGATTCCTCCCACAGTCCAATGATGTGTAGGTTAGGTGCATTAGCCAAGGAAAATGCATGGGTTTATGGATGTGGGGGGAGGGTGGGCCTGGGTAAGATGCTCTTTCAAAGAGTCGGTGCAGACTCGATGGGCCGATTGGCCTCCTTCTGAACTGAAGGGATTCTATAACGTTCTCGAGCCACCTGATAGGGCTGAGATCAGACTGGATCTAACATCTTGTCTGAAAGCTGCGATGTTCATCACTGCGGCTCTCTCGGTCCCGCGCCGCGCCTCTCTCTCTCGGTCCCGCGCCGCGCCTCTCTCTCGGTCCCGCGCCGCGCCTCTCTCTCTCGGTCCCGCGCCGCGCCTCTCTCTCTCGGTCCCGCGCCGCGCCTCTCTCTCTCGGTCCCGCGCCGCGCCTCTCTCTCTCGGTCCCGCACCGCGCCTCTCTCTCTCGGTCCCGCGCCGCGCCTCTCTCTCTCGGTCTCGCACCGCGCCTCTCTCTCTCGGTCCCGCGCCGCGCCTCTCTCTCTCGGTCCCGCGCCGCGCCTCTCTCTCTCGGTCCCGCGCCGCGCCTCTCTCTCTCGGTCCCGCACCGCGCCTCTCTCTCTCGGTCCCGCACCGCGCCTCTCTCTCGGTCCCGCGCCGTGCCTCTCTCTCGGTCCCGCGCCGCGCCTCTCTCTCTCGGTCCCGCGCCGCGCCTCTCTCTCGGTCCCGCGCCGCGCCTCTCTCTCTCGGTCCCGCGCCGTGCCTCTCTCGGTCCCACGCCGCGCCTCTCTCTCTCGGTCCCGCGCCGCGCCTCTCTCTCTCGGTCCCGCGTCGTGCCTCTCTCTCTCGGTCCCGCGCTGCGCCTCTCTCTCTCGGTCCCGCGCCGCGCCTCTCTCTCTCGGTCCCGCGCCGCGCCTCTCTCTCTCGGTCCCGCGCCGCGCCTCTCTCTCTCGGTCCCGCGCCGCGCCTCTCTCTCGGTCCCGCGCCGCGCCTCTCTCTCTCGGTCCCGCGCCGCGCCTCTCTCTCTCGGTCCCGCGCCGCGCCTCTCTCTCTCGGTCCCGCGCCGCGCCTCTCTCTCTCGGTCCCGCGCCGCGCCTCTCTCTCTCGGTCCCGCGCCGCGCCTCTCTCTCTCGGTCCCGCGCCGCGCCTCTCTCTCTCGGTCCCGCGCCGCGCCTCTCTCTCTCGGTCCCGCGCCGCGCCTCTCTCTCTCGGTCCCGCGCCGCGCCTCTCTCTCTCGGTCCCGCGCCGCGCCTCTCTCTCTCGGTCCCGCGCCGCGCCTCTCTCTCTCGGTCCCGCGCCGCGCCTCTCTCTCTCGGTCCCGCGCCGCGCCTCTCTCTCTCGGTCCCGCGCCGCGCCTCTCTCTCTCGGTCCCGCGCCGCGCCTCTCTCTCTCGGTCCCGCGCCGCGCCTCTCTCTCTCGGTCCCGCGCCGCGCCTCTCTCTCTCGGTCCCGCGCCGCGCCTCTCTCTCTCGGTCCCGCGCCGCGCCTCTCTCTCTCGGTCCCGCGCCGCGCCTCTCTCTCTCGGTCCCGCGCCGCGCCTCTCTCTCTCGGTCCCGCGCCGCGCCTCTCTCTCTCGGTCCCGCGCCGCGCCTCTCTCTCTCGGTCCCGCGCCGCGCCTCTCTCTCTCGGTCCCGCGCCGCGCCTCTCTCTCTCGGTCCCGCGCCGCGCCTCTCTCTCTCGGTCCCGCGCCGCGCCTCTCCATCCCGCGCCGCGCCTCTCTCTCTCGGTCCCGCGCCTCTCTCTCTCGGTCCCGCGCCTCTCTCTCGGTCCCGCACCGCGCCTCTCTCTCTCGGTCCCGCGCCTCTCTCTTGGTCCCGCACCGCGCCTCTCTCTCTCGGTCCCGCGCCTCTCTCTCGGTCTCGCACTGCATTTTAGAAACTCCTGTGAGATGAAAATTTCAGAAGGGCAGATGTATGAAATACTTGGTTCAACTTCTGAATGAGGAATAGAGGAGAGTGATTAAACTCTGCTTTATTTTGAATAAATTCTCCTCTCTCCCACACCCATGGAAACAACATAACAGATAGACTTTTGAATCTTTTTTTAACAGTCATTTCCTTAAGAAGTGTCTGCATTATGGGTCATGTATGCTGCTGATAGGTACCAATTTATTTGCTAAGGACCAATTCTCAGGAAGCGGGGTGGCACCGTGGTTAGCACTGCTGCCTCACAGCGCCAGGGACCCGGGTTCAATTCCAGTCTTGGATGACTGTCTGTGTGGGGTTTGCATGTTCTCCCCTGTGTCTGCGTGGGTTTCCTCGGGGTGCTCCATTTCCTCCCACACTCCAAAGATGTGCGAGTTAGGTGGATTGGCCATGCTAAATTGCCCCTTAGTGTGTCAGGGGAACTAACTAGAGTAAATGCATGGAGTTATGGGATAGGGCCTGGGTGGGATTGTGGTCAGTGCAGACTCGATGGACCGACTGGCCTCCTTCTGCACTGTAGGATTCTATGATCTCTTGCAAACTTCTTTACTCTGTTGCTAATTTCTGCCAAACACCAGGATCTGATCCCATCCTGTGTTTGAAACTTTCAGGCCCTCCAGCCTAGTTTATCCAAACCCTCCCTAACACCCAACCCTGTGCAACATATTTATCTCCAACCTGGTACTCATTTGGTCCTGCTAATTCATCAGCCCGGATAATACATTGGATATTACAAGCACCAACATCCGAGCTGTTATAAAACAGTGCACGCTGTAACTGTGAGAAATGGGAGAATATCTGATTTTAAAAAATTGTTTCTGTCCCCAGGTGTCTACAAAGTGACTCCTCGTTCCTGCCATCAGTTTGAACATGAATATTATATCTATGACACGTGAGCATTTTTCTTCCTTGTACAGAATCGATGTATTGATGAGCTGGTGCATTCGATCTCAAGAGTGTCATTTTCTTATTTGTCTTTTAGAGCGGCTCCCACCATTCTAACCTTGACAGCGATTCGCCATCGTGCACTCGGTGCTATCATCACAGATAAGTTGATGGATGTTACAGTTACCATCAGGTAAGAACCACCCAAAGTCGGCTCTTGTCAACCTGTGTGATGTCATATCTCTTGTGCTAAATAAATATGTTTTTACGTTGTAAAAAATAAAAAAAGAGCAAATGAAATGCGTGATCTCACTCTTTGCTGGATTGAGCTCCATTTGTCGCTTTTCTGTCCATCTGTTCAGTCCATTGAGATCTTCCTCATGAGTAACCACATGGCCAATTTTTGTATTACCTGTGACCTCCATTAAATCATTGACACATACCATTCACAGCAAGGAACCCAGTATTGAGTCCTGCGGAATCTAACAGCTGTTCCCAAATACTTGTCATTGCCCTTTGCTGCTTGCCACTGAGACAATTTTCTGCTCTCCCTGGGATCCCACGAGCTTTTACCTTTCTGGATTCTGTGCTGTGTGGAATCTTGTCAAAATCTTTGCTAAAATCCATGTAGACTATATGAGACATGCTGATCTTATCGACTCTCCTTGTTACCTCCTCAATAAACAAAGTAAGTTAGTCAGACACAACCTTCTCTTAAATCTATGTTGCCTGTTCTTGTTTAATCTGTCTTTCTAAATGATGATTAATGCAGTCCCTAACAATTCTTTCCAATAATTTTCCAGGTTGGGTGGCCTGCTAATATTTGGCCTGTCTCTTCCTCACTTTTTAAACACTGGTACAATGTTAGCAGTCCTCCAACACCAGAGAGGACTTGAAAATGATCGACAGAGCCTCTGACATTTCTTCCATTGCTTCTGTTCGGAACTTGTGTGTTTTTTTCCGGGCCTGGTGATTTATCCACTTTCAGGATACTAAACACCTTTAATATTTCCTCCTTCACTATATGTACCCAGCCCAATATTTTATATTCCTCCTCAACTACAATGTTTGTTTTTAAATTTTTATCCATTTATTAGTCAGAAGTAAGGCTTACATTAACACTGCAATGAAGTTACTGTGAAATTCGCCTAGTCACCACACTCCGGTGCCTATTCGGGTCAATGCGCCAAACCAGCACGTCTTTCAGACTGAGAGAGGAAACTGGAGCACCCGGAGGAAACCCACGCAGACACGAGGCAAAGGTGCAGACTCCGCACAGACAGTGACCCAAGCTGCGAATCGAACTCCGGTCCCTGGCTCTGTGAGGCAGCAGCGCTAGCCACCGTGCCACCGTGCCACCTAAGATGCTATGTGTGCTTCATCCTACTCTTTTGTGAAAAGAACTAAAGATTTCATCAAGAACTATGTCAGTGTCTTGCACGTGCGCACACAGAAGTTACCTTTGAGGTTTCGTAACAGACCCTTTCCTTAGTTATTATTTTGCTCTTTATCTGTGACACATATTAGATCCCTCTTTGCTTTCATAATCACCTTTTAAATTTCATCTCTGCAATTTCTACACTCCTTTAGGCTTGGTGCAATATTGAGCTGTTCGCATCTGATCAAGCTTCCTTTTTTTTTGCACTACCCTATTTTCTATAAACTCTTTGATATCAGGGTGGGGGAGTGGTTGGGATGGGTGGAAGCATTGAGTCACAACCCTTTTTATGTATGGAAACACATTTGTTCTGTACCCTCTTTATCTCTTTGGTTGGCTCCCATTGCTGTGATACTCATTTACCTGCAAGTATCTGTTTCATAGAATCATAGAATTCCATGTGGCCCATCAAATCTGCACCGACCTTCCGATAGAACATCATACCCATGCCCTATCCCCATAACCCCATGCATTTACCTCACTAATCCCCCTAACCTACACATCTTGGGATGCTAGGGAGCAATTTAGCATGGCCAATCCACCTAACCTGCACAACTTTGGAGTGTGGGAGGAAACCGGAGCACCCAGAGGAAACCCACGCAGACACGGGGAGAACATGCAAACTTCACGCAGACAGTCATCCAAGGCTGGAATTGAGCTGGGTTCCTGGCGCTGAGACAGCAGTGCTAATTGCTGTGACACCGTGCCGCCTGTTTCCAGTCCACTTTTGCCAAATCAGATCTCAGCTTAGTAAAATTGGCCTTTTCCCAATTTAAAACTTTTACTCTTAGTCTGTCTTTATCCTTTTCCATTACTACTCTAAATCTAACTGAATTATACTAACTGTCACTAAAATGCTCTCCCAGTGATGCACCTTCCACTTCCCTAGCTTTTTCCCCAAAATTAAGTCCAGAATTGCTCCTTCTCTTGTTGGACTTGCTACGCATTGGATAAAAAATGTTTACCTGAATGCATTTTAAGAGTTCTATGCTTTTTCTGCCTTTTGCACTGAATTTACCCCTGTTAATATTGGGTTAGTTGAAATCTAGTTTCTGCACCGAGTGCTGACGCTGTTCCAACAGCAAAACGAGATGCTATGTGATTTCAGAATCAACATACACTCTGATAACAGCTCCTTTTTACTCAGACTAATTGTTATTTGTGGATATGAGCACTACAAAGTACATCTTGATGATGAGACCAGCTTTTTAGAGACCAGTTCATAACATCCTTTAGTCAGAAGAGCGGAGAGGGGATCGAACTCTAACCACTTGACTGGAGAAACTCCCAAACTTGCTCCTGATTCACGGTGGCACAGTGGTTAGCACTGCTGCCTTTACAGCACCAGGAACCTGGGTTCGATTCCCGGCTCAGGTCACTGACTGTGCGGCGTCTGCACATTCTCCCCGTGTCTGCGTGGACTTCCTCCGGGTGCTCCGGTTTCTTCCCACAGTCCAAAAGACATGCTGGTTAGGTGCATTGGCCATGCTAAATTCTCCCTCAGTGTACCCAAACAGGCGCCAGAGTGTATTGACTAGGGGATTTTCACAGTAACTTCATTGCAGTGTTAATGTATGCCTATTTGTGACACTAATAAATAAATAGCCTGGTTGATTGATATTGGTTGCGCCAATGAATAAACTTTAAACTTTAAATTTTAAGAGCTGTTGATGGGGAAATCTTTGTGTATTAATAAATCCTCTTGCGGGTAGCTATTTTCTTTGGGCGGCACGGTGGCACAGTGGTTAGCACTGCTGTCTCACGGCACTAGGGACTCGGGTTCGATTCCCGGTTTGGGTCATTGTCTGTGTGGGGTTTGTACATTCTCCCCGTGTCAGCGTGGGTTTCCTCCGGGTGCTCCGGTTTCCTCCCACAGTCCGAAAGACGTGCATTGACCGAACAGGTGCCGGAATGTGGCGACTAGGGGGATTTCACAGTAACTTCATTGCAGTGTTAATGTAAGCCTTACTTGTGACACTAATAAATAAACTTTAAACTTTATTTAGCCATCTGAGATACTAAGGTTCTTCAGTAAATACTGAGTTATTGTGTTGGGATGCAGCGAATACTGTGCTGCTTTGAAACAATTGAATTGTTTGTATTTCTAGTTGGCTTCATTGTACCTCCTTCCTCTCCCCAGGTCTTCCATTGATAGTGAACCTGCTCTAGTCTTAGGACCTCTGAAATCACTTCAGGAGCTGCGTCAGGAACAGCAGCTGGCCGAAATAGAGGCACGGAGACTAGAACGCGAAAAGAAGGGCCAGAAGGAAGTAGAAGGAGAGCCTCCTGCCCAGGAAATTGTGGAGGAACTTGAGGGACCTTTTGTTTATGAATTTTCATACTGGGCAAGGTAGGACTTCCTGGTTATTAATGCATGGTTGCTGATGAGATGCAGTGTCAATGTATGAGCAAGTTATTTAGTAAATTGGTGTTATGCCCATAGAGACCATTAACTTTCAAAAATACATTTGAATTCCTAGTGACTGACTTAAAGGATCACACAAGGTCTCATAGTTGAAGAATTTTTCTGTAACAAACAGACTAAAATCAATATTGACTAAACATTACTTAGTGAACAACTAATGCACTAAACAGGTATCCCCACCTTTAACCTCTTAATGTAACAAAAACCCCATGCCGTGCTTACATGCTATACCACGCTCTCCATAGACATATGGGCCATAATCTCTGTGGAGCGTCTAATCAGATTCAGATTGCCACTCCATTCCGAGTTACTTAACTGGAAATGAAGCTGTAACTTTCTCACCTCAACTTCCAACTTTGGGCCAGGTAAAAAAGGTGCAGCAAGTTCCCAAAGCTTTGTGTTGAGGGCAGCTGAGTTCGTAGTAAGGAAGATGCACCTTCTTTTTTGCAGCACTTGCTGCTGTAAAACTGGTAAGCTGAAAGTTCCAGCCTCTCTCAGAAGCCAGGGTGAAGGTAGGGTTGGAAGATAAGTGAGCGGGATAAGTGAGTGGTGGGTTGAGGGGGTTGGAGGGGTGTGTTGCTGGAAACTCAGTGGGCGGGGGGCAACGGTGGGGTGGTGGTCAATGGGGTGGACACTGAAGGGTAGTTACATGGAAACTAGAAGCAGGAGTAGGCCATTCGGCCCTTCGATCCTGCTTCGCCATTCATTATGATCATAGCTGATCATTGAATTCAATATCCTGATCCCCACTACCCCCCCCCTCCCCCACTCCCCATATCCCTTGACCCCTTTAGCTCTAAGAGTATATCTATTTCTTCTTGAAATCACACAACGTTTTGGCCTCACTACATTCTGTGGGAGTGAATTCCACACATTCACCACCCTCTGGGTGAAGAAATTTCTCCTCACCTCAGTTCTAAAAGGTTTTACCCTTATCCTCAAACTATGACCCCTAATTCTGGACTCCCCCACCATTGGGACCATTCTTTCTGAACCTACCCTGTCCAACCCTGTTAGAATTTTATTTTTGGGAAGTTGAGCAGTGACGGGGTGGGGAGGGTAGTCGGGTGGTCGGGCTATAGTTGGGTGTTGAGGAAGGCAGTTAGGGATGTGGAGAATGTAGTTGGGGGAGGATTGGTAATTGGGGTGTCCTGTGGAGATTTGTAGAGGGCTGTCGGGAATCCCGTTGAAGGATAGTTACCCAAAGGTTACAAGTGGTTTTAATAACTTTTTCCAGTTAACTAAAACTGTAAGACAGTTGGAACCATCCAGTGTTTGTCATTGAAATCGCACTTTTGACTGGTTCCCATTGCAAGGTATTTGCCAATGGAAATTTGAACTTCCTGGACTTCTAACTGCTATGTAATCTTTATGTGGGGTCTTCACTTAACCCTTTGAGTACAATCAAATGGATCCCCCCACACTGTAAAGTTCCCTCTGATTCCATGGTCTCTAATTTTTCACAATCCTTGTTTCCTTGATACGAAGTCTCACAACACCAGGTTAAAGTCCAACAGGTTTACTTGGAATCATGAGCTTTCGGAGCACTTCATCATGAGTGCTGAGGAAGGAGTGCTCACCTGATGAAGGAGCAGCGCTCTGAAAGCTGCCCCTTTCCAAGTAAACCGTTGGACTTTAACCTGGTGTTGTGTGACTTCTTACTGTGCCCACCCCAGTCCAACACCAACATCTCCACATCTTGTTTCCTTGAACATGGATTCCGTCTCCACCAGCCCTTTGCTGGGTGGTTAACTCGAAAGCAGTCCTTTTCGTCTGCTTGACGTAGGAACGCCAGTTGTGCATTTTCTTTTCAGCTTCTTCAGTCTGACTCATTCTGAGATTGTAGCAGGACAGCTGCTATTCCCTTTGTACCCAGACACCAAGCCGGGCCCTATGGCAACCCAGTCACGTGGGCCAGTTGCCAGGCAGAACTTGTAAGAGGTCACATGTCCCTCTACATTTCACCTTGAATTAAGGGAGACAGTTTAAACCATAGCCATCCTAACGGACATAACATTAGAAACAGCTATTTAAGACATTAGAAAAGTGAAAAGGAATTATATTTGATATTTTACGATTGAAAATGTAAATTGAAGAAGGTGGCCTGATTTTTTTTTCATTTTTAGAAAAATGATTCGCAGTGACCTAAAAATTATTTTTATATTGTGTTGTAGGCATTATTAATTCACGGTGGCACAGTGGCTAACACTGCTGCCTTACAGCGCCACGGACCCGGGTTCGATTCCCGGCTTGGGTCATTGTCCGTGTGGAGTTTTCACATTCTCCCCGTGTCTGCGTGGGTTTCTTCCGGGTGCTCCGGTTTCCCCCCTCAGTCCGAAAGACGTGCTGGTTAGGGTGCATTGACTCGAACAGGCACCAGAATGTGGCGACTAGGGAAATTTCACAGTAACCTCATTGCAGTGTTAATGTAAAGCCTTACTTGTGACACTAATGAATAAACTTTAAAGCTAATTCCTCCATCTCTGCTAGAAGTGTAATGATTTAGGTTGTGCTGTGAGTCATGAGCACCATTTTGTCACTTTATTAAGTCCTATCAGATTGTAACCAATTTCCTTCCATTCGTTAGTGACAATTGCATTTAAAGCTCCTGTTAGAAACAGCCCTGGCCCTGTAAAGGAAAATGTGCTTTTGAATCTCCTCCAGAGTTGGAAAAGTGACCTTTTTTGTTACCTTTCGGGTGACTTTCTGTAATGCCCTAACCACGTTTGGGGTTGGTGGGTTTTAAGAAAAAATAAAGAATGTGGTTTGCTCGTGTAGAAACATAGAAAAACGACAGCGCAAAACAGGCCCTTCAGCCCCACAAGTTGTGCCAAACATATCCCTACCTTTTAGGCCTACCTATAACCCTCCATCCTATTAAGTCCCACGTACTCATCCAGGAGTCTCTTAAAAGACCCTATCGAGTTTGCCTCCACCACCACTGACGGCAGTAGATTCAAACTGAATCTGGGGAGGCGATGGCCTCATGGTATTATAGCTAGATGATGAATTCAGAAACTCAGCTAATGTTCTGGGGACCCGGGTTCGAATCCCGCCACGGCAGGTGGTGGAATTTGAATTCAATAAAAAAAATCTGCAATTAAGAATCTACTGATGACCATGAAACCATTGTCGATTGTCTGAAAAACCCATCTGGTTCACTAATATCCTTTAGGGAAGGAAATCTGCCGTCCTTACCCGGTCTGGCCTACTAGGGATGGGCAATAAATGCTGGTCAACCAGCGACACCCATGTCCCAAGAATGAATTAAAAAACAGATTTATTCCACGAGGGCTTGCCTGTATAGACCGCAAACTGAAAGCAAAACAGTAGCCGGTGCAACACCCTAATAACATCACCATCAAATCATGTGATCAGCTTTTAAAGCCATCATGTGATCCTTTTAGGTATATAAGCACTTTCAAAACAAAAAAGCTAAAAGCATCAACACTGAAAGCTAAAAGCATTCTGCACATGACCATGGCTTGTTGGTTGCAGTAACTTGAAACATTCAGTCACACATTCATCAGATTTAATGAGGCAGTTTCTCGTCATCTTCTTGGCTCCTTAATCCTGCTGCATGATATATTTTAATAGGCTTGTAAAACAAATAGAAATATTCTCAATCATTATCTGTTTGACATAGTCTATATCGTTAAAACGGAGGCTGTCGTTTTGACTAGTCTCTCAACGTTGAGGAACCTACATGAAAATCTGATTTTATGGACCATTTTACATCAAAGCTATGATGAGCGGGAGTTAGGTTTGTGGACATATCTCCATAAATGCTCTCCACTCATTTTTATGGCATAGAGAGGGCATTTGATTTTGGGCTATTCCCATTGTTGATCACTAACCCTCCTGAATAACCTGGTTCGAAATGTAAAAAGACATCTTGCAGTTGAATTTGATCATGTTTAGCTTTCACGTTTAAAAAATCTGGTACACACTTTACTTCCACGGCCGTGCTTATATTTTCTAAAATTATTCATTGTTATTTTCACTTGTTTGACAAAGCTTCGGGCCAAGTGCTGAAAAATGGCCGATGCAGACATGCAGCAGTGCTAATCGCTGTGCCACCATGCCGGGATAGCACAGTGGTTAGCACTGCTGCCTCACAGCGCTAGGGACCTGGGTTCAATTCTGGCCTTGGGTCACTGTCTGTGTGGAATTTGCACGTTGTCCCCGAGTCTGTGTGGGTTTCTTCCGGGTGCTCTGGTTTCCCCCCACACTCCAAAGATGTGCAAGCTAGGTTGATTGGCCATGCTAAATTGCTCCTTAGTGCCCAAAGATGTGTAAATTAAAAAGTTAAAGTTTATTTTATTAGCCACAAGTAGCCTTACATTAACACTACTATGAAGTTACTGTGAAATTCCCCTAGTTACCACACTCCGGCGCCTGTTTGGGTACATTGAGGGAGAATTTAGCATGGCCAATGCACCCTAACCAGCACAACTTTGGACTGTGGGAGGAAACTGGAGCACCTGGAGGAAACCCATGCAGATACGGGAGGAATGTGCAAACTCCACACAGACAGGGGATTAGTAGGTTAAATACCTGGGGTTATGGGGATGTGGCCTGGGTGAGATTGTTGTTGCTGTGGGTTCGATGGGCCGAATGGCTCCTTCTGCACTGTAGGGATTCTATGATGGGCCAAAGGGCCTTTTTCTATGCTGTAAAATTCAGTGACTCTCTGACAGTTTAGTGGTACAGTACCAAATATCACCAAGTGTTCATGTTTAACCAGATGATGCAGGTGGTTTTGATAGATGGATGGTTGTACCAATATTTAATTTGATTGTATTAATTGTCTTATTTTCTCTGGTAGGGCTGGAGAAAAGATTGCAGTCACACCCTCATCAAAAGAACTTCTCTTCTACCCTCCATCAGTGGAGGCTATCATTACTGGAGGTAACCTTTTACTTAGCTTGAAGACATTACAGATTAAATGTGCAGTCTTGAATGTTTTGCACTCATTTAGTTTGGGCTTCTCAGTTTTCAATATTCATGTTAATTGCTAAAGGCGCACTGATTGTTAGAGTTCCTGCAACACGTGGGTCTAATAGCCATCTTCCTGTCTCCTCACATTGCCCAACGCTTATGCCAATACCAAGAATGGATTTAAAGATGGCATGGTGGCACAGTGGTTAGCACTGCTGCCTCACAGCGCCAGGGACCCGGGTTCAATTCCCGGCTTGGGCCACTGTCTGTGTGGAGTCTGCACGTTCTCCCCGTGTCTGCGTGGGTTTCCTCCGGGTGCTCCGGTTTCCTCCCACAGTCCGGGTGGTAAGGGTGCATTGGCCATGCTAAATTCTCCCTCAGTGAACAGGCACCGGAGTGTGGCGACTAGGGGATTTTCACAGTAACTTCATTGCAGTGTTAATGTAAGCCTACTTGCGACTAATAAATAAACTTTAAAGATTCTGTGGGGAGCCTGAAATATTTAGCATAAAATTGAATGTATGTGTCTACTTGACATAGAAATTCGGAATAAAAATGTAAAGTTTATTTATTAGTCACAAGTAAGGCTCACATTAACAATGCAATGAAGTTACTGTGAAATTCCCCTAGTATAATAATAGTAAGTCTTCATGACCGAGATTTGCCAATTCTAAGAGAGGCTGCTAACTGAACATGGCACTACAGAAGCGTTCTGTCACTCAAGTGTGGTTGAGGGGATGGAGTAAGAGAAACAGCTTCTAACTTACGTTCAAAAAACCCTGAGGAACAGATCACTTGCCCCCTCCCACGCTGGCAGGGGAAGGCAACAAAGAAAACCTTTGATTGGTGAGTAATGAATTTGTAATTTCAAAAACCAGAGATTTTTTTAAAAAAAGGAACAATGTGAGTTATGAACATTACAAACAAAGATAGGTACTTGACTATTGGAGAGATCCTCTTTCTAATTGCAATAAATTAAAGTCAGGATACAAATCTCTGAATCCAGGCAGCAGTGTAATATCATTCAGGTTGCTGTCCAAGCTTTTTATCTTAGGTTTAAATCAGTGTGCCTATTAATTTGCATACAACTAGAAACCAATTTGCTGTCCTTGTTTAGCATATATCTAACATTTGGACAGTGGTGCTGAGACCAGGATTTCAGGTTTGCAGTTTATTTTTTAAACGTAATAAAGCAGCAAGGAAAAACACAAATAGAAATGAACTGGAGATGCTTTGACTCTGAAGGCTGAATTGCCAGGGTTTATGAACTGGAAAAGATTCGCGCATTAGTTTGGACGCTCCTGCTCTGCTTGGTTTCCTGCACCTTTTTGAACAAGTCTCATCATTTATAATGCTGCTTTGACTCGTGACTTGTGCAGCACTGTAGGCAGAATTCAAGGTACATGAAGTTCTAGAAAGGATAAAGGATCAGTGTTGATGGAACGAGAAGAAATGTTACCTACAGCAATGGATTTACTTTAGTTCAGTGAAAGGATTAGGAGTAATTGTTTGGAAAGTCAAGTTTTGTATTAATCTAAAGCACAAGCTCTTTGTCATGCACTTGACATTTTTAAGCACAAACTTCTTCACACACTGGAACTCTTAGAGCATGATTGGTAAAGTCGGAGGATGATTCAAGATTAGTCACGTAACTTTAAAGTTTTTTAAAAAAGTTTATTTATTAGTAGGCTTACATTAACATTGCAATGAAGTTACTGTGAAATTCCCCTAGTCGCCACGCTCCGGCGCCTGTTCGGGTCAATCCACCTAACCAGCACGTCTTTCACAATGTGGGAGGAAACCGGAGCACCCGGAGGAAACCCACGCAGACACGGGTAGAACGTGCAAACTCCATACGGACAGTGACCCAAACCGGGAATCGAATCCGGGTCCCCGGTGCTGTGAGGCAGCAGTGCTAACCACTGTGCCACCATGCCACCCAACTTCATAGAAATCATAGCAACCCGACAGCGCAGAAGGAGGTCATTCGGCCCATCGAACCCGCACCGACAACAGTCCCACCCAGGCCCTATCCCCGTAATCCCATATATTTACCCTGTTAATCCCCCTGACACTAAGGTACAATTTAGCATGGCCAATTCACCTCCCCCCGCACATCTTTGGACTGTGGGAGGAAACCGGAGGAAACCCATGCAGACACGGGGAGAACGTGCAGACTCCACACAGACGGTGACCTGAGGCCGGAATCGAACCCGGGTCCCTGGCGCAGTGAGGCAGCAGTGCTAGCCACTGTGCCACCCAACTCTTTGGAATGATACCGGGCACCATTTCTTCCATTTAGAAAGAAAAGCTAAACTTTTCATTCACATCTATAACTGCAGCAATTTTGCATATCCGATAAATAGCATTTGAAACTGATAATGTGTGCGCAAATATTTTGGATTGGGGGCCCCTTTTGTGTCGAAGTTAATCATGTGACAATTTTTCCCCTGCGACTTCTGCATTTTAAAAATTCCCAGCCCTTTCAGTTTTATTGCTAGCACAGAACTGCTTCATGTATTAATAATCAGCCATTGTAATCATCTACTGCATTGGACTGAAATTTCCACACCGCATGTATATTGGAATAATTAAATAGAAACGTTTCAGGATGAAGAATTCATGCTGTTAATGTCATCATTTTGATCTTACTAATTGTGTTTACTGTTTTATATAATTTCAGCCTGCATGCTGTACTTGACTCTGACATGATTAATTCTCGGAATTTTAAATGGGGCTGCTGTAATAGTATGGTGACCTGAATGCTTTCAGCTTTTCTATAAATATCTTGTAACTTTTGGTTCGATGTGCAGAGTATTTAATTATCTAGATGAGGAAACTAATTGGATTCTTGGCTGCCTCAAAAAAAAATGAACTACTTCCAACCATCAGTGTAAAAGAAAGATTGTTTCTCGGGAAATATTTTCATTTGCTGTTGGCGAAGATGTTTTTGAATAGTCCTTGCACAACAGAGTGCTTTGCAGCTTATATTAGACATTTAGAGTGCGTTGTGACATTAAAGGATGGCATTTTGTGGCAGATACTTGTCCTGGAAGACTCATAGAGATTCAGGGAAAAGCTGGTCTATTTCTAGAGGGACAGATATACCCAGCATTGGAGGGCGTGGAGATTATTATCACTGAGAAAACCTCCAAGCCACTCATCACCGTGTTCACGAATGAAGAGGGTTCATACAGGTAAGCTGAAGAAATCTGATGGTAAATTTAATAAGGTTGAAGTTTATTTGATTTCTAGTGCTGCAGTATCACAGAAGATTATTTTTTCTCCATCTTATTTCATGATGTTCCAACTTTCTGTAAGCATTTGAGTTTGTGGGGCGGGGGTAGGAGGGAATGGAGCTGGGTGTATTTCTGGGACCAGTCCCTTACCATCAAGGAATTGTAGTTTCATAGAAAGATAGAATCCCTACAGTGCAGAAGGAGGCCATTCGGCCCATCGGGTCTGCATGACAACAATCCCAACACAGACTCTATCCCCACAACACATTTATCCTGCTAATCCCTCTAACCCAGACATCCCGGGACACTAAGGGGCAATTTAGCCTGGCCAGTCAACCTGACCCACACATCTTTGGACTTTGGCGAGAGAAAACCGGAGCACCCGGAGGAAACCCATGCAGACATGGGGAGAACGTGCAGACTCCGCATAGACAGTGACCCAAGCCAGGAATTGAACCCAGGTCCCTGGAGCTGTGAGGCAGCAGTGCTAACCACTGTGCCATCGTGCCGCCTTAGTGACAAACATGGTACATGTTGTGGAAACAAACTCAAATGGTTTCCTTTGCAATGTAGCCTGAAGTGTTTGGATGCATGCACGCAGACTGAGATTACTGACTTTGAGTGGAAGGTAAGGGATTAAAAGCTACTTAAAGGTAAAATTGGGTGATCATTGCAACAAGAAATTGCCAAAGGATACTTTGACCAGATTCTTGTGTTTTCCTTAAGGCCCAGGCCCGTCATAGTTTAGAGACACTAGGGGGCAATGTGGATCTATGGCCAGAGCACAGTGTTATAATTTTAATTCCCTTCATTTCTTACCTCCATCTAATGAAAAAATGCCTGGCATCTAAAACAAATTATAAAATTGTAAGTGGTAAGATGGAATAAAGTTGTATTGAACTTGTGCCTATTTAATTATCATGATTTTAATAAATAATGGCCCAGATCTTCCAGAGTATCTGCAAACTTTCAGATATTTGCTGCCATTGAGAGTCGGGGATCCAGAGGAGGTCGTGCCGTACACACACGCACGCGGCGCTTGAGCAACTTCAATTTCTGGAGGACAAGATGCGCAGCCTAGACCCGTCCATGGATGCTTCTGACACTTGGCATTTTGACACTGCCATTGGAGACTTGGGCTAACGTGCCCTGAACTTGGCAGAAATGTCCTCCAGGGTACCGACTGCTGTTAGCCACAGGTGTAGGACCTGTTCTGGAAATGATTTATAGCAGAAGCTGTATTGGGAAGGCTTTTAAAAGCAAACTTGCTGAACAGTCCACCCCAGCCTTCCTACCCATCACCCCTGCCAAATCTAATATCATCGCCCCCTCCTCAAAAAACTTACTCATGCTGGCTGGACTCTCCTTGCACACCTCCTCTCCATTTCCAACCATTCCTTCTCCTCCAAACCCAAGAACAAGATGGTGTATTACAGTTCATTCGCAAAGTCTGAGTTGTTGTGGCAACATACACTTTGCAACTTCATAGAAATCATAGAATCCCTACAGCGCAGAAAGAGGCCATTCGGCCCATTGAGTCTGCACTGACAACAATCGCACCCAGGCCTTATCCCCACAACCCCACATATTTACCCCGCTAATCCCCCTGACACGGTAAGGGCAATTTAGCATGGCCAATGCACCTGACCCACACATCTTTGGACTGTGGGAGGGAACTGGAGCACCTGGAGGAAACCCACGCAGACATGGGGAGAATGTGCAAACTCCACACAGACAGTGACCCAACCCGGGTCCTTGTCACTGTGAGGCAGCAGTGCTAACCACTGTGCCACCCTGCTGCCCCTAAGAACAACCCTTACAGAGCAGCATTTTTTCAAACACCTTGTCATGAGGAGTTTTATTAAATAATGCTTTTAAATCCAGTAAAGAATGTCAGTAAAGAAATGCTTATTCTAAGATGGCTATTATTTTCAATGTCAGTATTTGCTGCAAATTATGAAACAGAAAGACAGCACTATTTGGTCAGAGCTGAACGTGTTGAGTAACATTTTGTTCACAAAAGGATTATTTGGAGTTGTGGAAGTCTTAATGGTTTATGTGGTGTTCAAACAGCATCCTCTCTCTCCTGTTTCTTCCACCTTCTTATATGATTAAACCATTTGACACAACAGAAGTGATATTAACTTATTTTTGTTGAATTTGCAAGAGTTGGACCATTACACAGAGATCAGGAGTATTCGGTGACCGCCCAAAAGGAAGGTTTTGTTTTGACTGCATTAGAGGGAAGCCATGGCAATTTTAAAGCTTTTGCATTAGCAGGAGTTACTTTTGAGGTAAGTTTAATATGAAGCTCGGTGCAAATTGTACTTTTTAATTAAACACTGAATTAAATTTGCCTGATTTTGTTGTATTTTAGTCAACATTTCTGTCATGGTATTTTACTCAAGCAACTTGTTTGTAGTCCACAAGCTAAATTGCAGTGTAGCTCATGTGGAATAGCTCATGTATAGACTAGGTAATCTGGTTAAAAACATACAAACATGTAACAATTATGTAGTAACAAAAAAACCCAAACAAATTCAGGATGTTGAAGGAAGGATTGTTGAATGAAAATTGCATACGATACACCATTCCTACAGTAGAAGCATCAAAATTTCGTGATTTAAGTACTTCATGAGAACCCAAACCATGTAAGAAACATGGTGGCTACTTATTGTATTTTTCTAGTGAGGGTACAGATATGGTCACATAGCACAGAGTTTCATAGAGAGTCACATACTAATAGCTTCATAGAAAATAGAAGCAGGAGGAGTCCATTCGGCCCTTTGAGTCTGCTACGCCAAATATTTTGATCATGGCTAATCATTCAATTCAATATATTGACCCCATCTTCCCCCCCCATATCCCTTGATCCCTTTAGCCCCAAGAACTATATCTAATATATTCTTGAAATCACACAAAACTTTGGCCTCAACTACTTTCTGTGGTAGTGAATTCCACACATTCACACCCCCCTCTTTAGGTGAAGAAATTTCTCCTCACCTCAGTTCTAAAAGATTTACCCCTTATCCTCAAACTATGACCCCTAGTTCTGGACTCCCCTCACCATCGGGAACATTCTTTCTGAATCTACTCTGTCTAACCCTGTTAGAATTTTATAAGTTTCTATGAGATCCCCTCTCACTTTTCTAAACTCCAATGAATATAATCCTAACCCTACCTCGTCTCTCCTTATATGTCCAAAGATGTGCGGGTTAGGTTGATTGGCCATGCTGAATTTACCCTAGTGTCAGGGGTATTAGCAGGGTAAATATGTGGGTTACGGGAATAAGGCCTGGGTGGAATTGTTGTCGGTGCAGACTCGATGGGCTGAATGGCCTCCTTCTGCGCTGTAGGGATTCTATGACCTGCCATCTTCACTAGCCCAATCGTTGTTTGTCATTAACAATGATACAAAAATGTAACTTTTTTCTTGAATTTTTCAAAAATGTAGTTGACTATTTCCAGGATTTATGGTTCAGTTAAAATCACTTGAATTGGGTTTAACAGTTTGCAAGCAGTCGGTAGTTTATAACTGTTGAAAATCTAAAGTTGGAAATGTAGCCAAGTATGTGTTTTCTTCTAATCTTTTTGGATTAGTGTTAAAGCCGCAGGGTGCTTTGGCTTTACTGTTACCGAACAGATGGGTCTGCTTGGTTCATTAGCAACTTCAAATCCAGGAGTAACTCTGTGGTTGTGGAACAATTTGGGATATCCTGATATAAATAGAAAAGTTCTTTACATTCATATTTAATTCTGAGGCCTTGCTTTTTAAAATCATGGGGTATTGGCACCAACTGACTCTATTAAGAGGAACAAAGAGCAGTAGAACACAGGAACAGGCTCTTCGGCCCACCAAGTCTGTGCCAACACAGATGCCTCTCTAATATTTCCTTGCCTCTACTTGGCCCATATCCATATTCTCTTACATAATTTCTTCTATAGATAATAGGATTTGATTTGATTTATTATTGTCGCATATATTAGTATACAGTGAGAAGTATTGTTTCTTGCATGCTATACAGAAAAAGCATACCATTCATAAAGAAGAAAAGGAGAGAGTGCAGAATGTAGTGTTACAGTCATAGCTAGGATGTAGAGAAAGAACAACTAAGTGCATTCAAAAGTTTGATGGCAGCAGGGAAGAAGCTGTTCTTGAGTGACCTCAGACTTTTGTATCTTTTTCCTGACGGAAGAAGGTGGAAGAGAGAATGGTGCGTGGGGTCCCTAACTATGCTGGCTGCTTTTCTGTGGCAGTGGGAAGTGTAGACAGTGCCAATGGATGGGAGGCTGGTTTGCGTGATGGATTGGGCTACTTTCATGACCACCTTGTAGTTTCTTGGGGTCTTGGGCAGAGCAGGAGCCATACCAAGTTGTGATACAACCAGAAAGAATGCTTTCTGTGGTGCATCTGTAGCACTTGTTGAGAGTCTTAGCTCACATGCCAAATTTGCTTAGTCTTCTGAGAAAGTTCATTATTCATTAGTTGAATAGAATTGTAAATTAATGCTTAATCATGAAATGCTTATAACTCTTACTGCAAAATAAGTAGGATTTGTGAATTTTGTTTTTAATGCCTTTTTGAAACTATACAAATGTAACTTTTGTATAAATAGATAAAAACTGAAGATGACCAGGCCCTTGCCGGAGTTCTTTTGTCTCTTAGTGGAGGACAGTTCCGTTCCAATCTGCTGACGCAAGAGAATGGCATGCTTACTTTTGCAAATCTGGTAAAGTTTATTTTACTTTGTAAAAAAAAGTGAAGTTATTTTAGCCAATTCTAAAATATAGTTGGAGATGTTCTTGTTAGTTTTGTGCTCTTTAAGATGAGGCACGCCGTTGATGGGGAATGGAATGCTTTTGCACTTTTGTTGTCAAGAGTCAACCTCTGAAGGCTCAAAGTCATGTACTGCAGAGATCAGGTGCACGGTAAAGCTCCCTCTGCACAGACTTGACATTATGCCTACTGCAGCCTCAGAGCAGCACCCATTAGTTCACTGGATTGACATTCGTCCCACTTCTCACACTGCCAGTCTGTCTGGCTAATTGTGACGGGCTTTGTCCTGCAAACTCATTAAAAATCGAGTCTGTACAGACTAATTTTGCTTCGGACTCCTTCAACTAGCAGAGAGGGAAAATCATTATCTCACAAATCCAATAATTAAAAAAAAAAAAATGGTCTACCGTACGTTACCGCCATTCTCTTTTAAATGTACTTATATAAATGAATTTGTAACAACGTTCAGCTGCTATAGGATGAAATATATCTTTATCAGTGCTGCAAATAAGCAGTGATCCTTATTTTTGAGTCTAAATATTAAGTAATCACAATCTGTACTTGTATTTTACTTTGGTGTTTAGAGTCCTGGTCAGTACTACTTCAAACCCATGATGAAGGAGTTCCGCTTTGAACCTGCATCACAGATGATTGAAATTCAAGAAGGACAAACTCTTAACATCAAAATTACAGGCTATCGGACTGCCTACAGGTTTGTTTGGGGGGAGAAGAATAATCTATATCTGAATAAGCGCCTTTGGACATTTTGCTACATTTATATGCAAGTTGTTGTTAAAAACAATTGCTTGGAGGTTTTGGTACAGCGAACCTGTGTGTGTGTGTTTTGTAATAGGAATCATGGAATCCCTACAGTGCAGAAGGAGGCTATTCGGCCCATCGAGCCTGCACTGACAATAATCCCACCCCGGCCCTACCCCACGTACGTACCCTGCTACTCAGCCAGATACTGAGGCCAGAATTTTACCGGCATGCCCGCCCCGATTCCGGGGGTGGGCAAGGCTCCGAGAACGGCATTCCCTGTTGGCCTTAGGGAGGATCGTATGAACCTCGGGAAGATGTGCTGGTAAAATTCCACCCTAAGAGGCAATTTAGATGACCAATCAACCTAACCTGCAAATCTTTGGAGTGTGGGAGGAAACCGGAGCACCCAGAGGAAACCCACGCAGACACGGGGGGAATGTGCAAACTCCACACAGACAGTGACCCGAGGCCAGAATTGAACCCGGGTCCCTGGCGCTGTGAGGCAGCAGTGCTAACCACTGTGCCACCGTGTAATCGGTAACAACTGGAACAGTTCATAAAACACAATTTGTCACACTGCTGCAAATCTTTCTGCAGAATAAAATTAAAAAGAAAACTAATATGCAATGGTTGGAATGAAATTTTATAGTGAAGCAGTCACTAGTAAAAGTGATTTCAATTTACTGATTATAGTGAGAGTAAGTTAAAAGTATTAAACTAATATTGCTTTAATTGAAGAATTTATTTAATGTTGCATGCTTGAACTTGACTGCAATTTCTGCTTCTAATGTGTTAAAACTTTAATATGCTTCATAAAACTTATTGTTAACTTGTGTTTCCTATAGCTGAATTGGAGTGGATCATTTTAAATAATTTTTGAGTTTAAGTACATATCTGTGAGGCACGTTCTGGTGTGTAATTTCAGATGTTGTTCCTTTTAGTGGAGACAGTCACATACTCTGATGCACCAGAGACCAATAGGTTCATAGCCTCCCGTTCCACATAGTTTACAGTGAGCTCTGCTGTGCTGACTGGAAATCAAGTATTGACCAGTGGGAATGAGGGGGAAGAATCACTCTAAAGCTGCTGTCATGAACCTCTTGAGTGGTTATCTCCAGAGGATGCGCTAAAGAAAAGTCTTTCAGGTTGGGAATGGTTTGTAACACAGTATGACAGGAGGGGAAAATAATTTTAGAAAAATACATTTTCTTAGAAAGATGAACTTATTTAGCTGTGGGATAAACAAATTGGCCTCCTACACATTCCCAGATTTAATCACTTTGCCATTGATAGCCATCCTCCAGCTGCCTGGGCATTAAGCTCTGGAATTCTCTTGCTGAACCTCTCCATCTTTAAGATGCTCCTTAAAACCTATCGGCACGGTGGCACAGTGGTTAGCACTGCTGCCTCACAGCGCCAGGTTCCCAGGTTCGATTCCGGCCTGGGGTCACTGTCTGTGTGGAGTTTGCACGTTCTCCCCGTGTCTGCGTGGGTTTCCTCCGGGTGCTCCAGTTTCCTCCCACACTCCAAAGATATGCAGGTTAGGTGGATTGGCCATGCTAAATTGCCCCTTAGTGTCAAGGGGACTAGCTAGGTAAATAGGTGGAGAATAGGGCCTGGAGGGATTCTATGGATTCTATCTCTTTGCTTAAGACCATGCTCATTTGCCTTCTTGTCTCTTTATGTGGGTAGGTATCAAATGTTGTTTGCTAATGCTCCCATGAAGTGCTTTGGGATATTTTACAACATTAAAGGCTCCATATCAAAAAGAGTCAAAATCCTGGAACTCCCTTCCTAACAGCACTGTGAGTGTGCCTACAGTATGTATTGGTTCAGGAAGGCTCACTGTCACCTTCCCAAGGGCAATTAGGGATAAGCAACAAATGCTGACCTTAGCAATGACCCTGACATCCCAAGAGTGAAAAAAAAAGGTTGATTGGGCATGGTAAATTGACCCTAGTGTCAGGGAGATTAGCAGGGTAAATATGTGGGGGTACGGGAATAGGACCTGGGTGGGACTGTGGTCGGTGCAGACTCGATAGGCCAAATGGCCTCCTTCTGCACTGTAGGGTATCTGTGACTATAAAGTTAAAGTTTATTTATTAGTCACAAGTAAGGCTTACATTAACACTGCAATGAAGTTACTGTGAAATTACCCTAGTCGCCACAGTCCGGCGCCTGTCTGGGTCAATGCACCCTAACCTGCACATCTTTCCGAATGTGGGAGGAAACTGGAGCACCTGGAGAAAGCCACACAGACACGGGGAGAACGTGCAAACTCCACACAGACAGTGACCCAAGCCAGGAATCGAACCCGGGTCCTTGGCGCTGTGAAGCAGCAGTGCTAACCACTGTGCTACCGTGCTGTCCGTATGTATGGTGATCACTATGTAGAGTGATGATGCTGTGCACTGTTTCTTTTTGCAATCTGGAAGTCTGTTCTGTAATAAATTGTCCATCATAGCGTGTCTCAACTTGTGAAGAGATAGGGAATCTTCAAAATGAGTAATCTACCACAAGAAACAGGTTTACCCGAGTTGTGCAGTGAGACGTTCAAACGCCGTGTCGATTCACAGGCTGTGCACCTTTGTTCGAGATTTCATGAAAAAGCTCGATTTCTATTTGATTTATTAAATGCTCTGTAAAGGATTTAAAACAAATTATAGACCAGATGATTTGGGCAGGTTATTCATTGAGATGTTTGGAAGCCTTCTGAGAATGGCATTCAGTTTTTACTGCCCGGTTGTTTCAAATATTCCCATCAAACATCCATTTCTTTTTCAAGCTGTTACGGAATGGTATCCTCACTGAATGGGGAGCCGGAACAAGGAGTTGCCGTGGAAGCTGTTGGCCAGAAAGATTGTAGCGTTTACGGAGAGGATACCGTGACGGACGAAGATGGAAAATTCCGTCTCCGTGGCCTACTGGTAAGAGTTAGCAGTTTGCTCTCATGGATCTATTTAATTGTGAAGATGTTTATTGCAGAGAACTTTCTCCCCATACACTTTTAACATGTCTTGTCCAATTTGATAAAGTATGAAAACAGTAACAAATTCACGTGCGGCCAAGATTACCACAATGGAAATCACTGGATTTCTGACTGTTTTGGCAGGGAACCCTGCAGAATTTGGCATTATCACATGGATCCTTTGAAAATATTGACATCTTGCAGAGGATTGCATTGTTAGGGTTTGGGCTCTCTTCCAACTCCCTTTATTGATTTTGCCGCAAGTTGCAGTTTCAACAGGAAGGAAATGGGAAGACAAAACATGTCAGGCAGCGTCCATAGAGAGAGCGAACATGGTTAGCACTTCATATCTTAGAGGATGGCACAGTGATCACAGCGCCAGGGACCCGGGTTCAATTCCAGTCTTGAGTGACTGTATGGAGTTTGCACGTTCTCCCCGTGTCTGCGTGAGGTTCTTCTGGGTGCTCCGGTTTCCTACAACAGTCCAAAGGTGTGCAGGTTAGGTTGATTCGCCATGCTAAATTGCCCCTTAATGTCCCAAGATGTGTAGGTTAGATGGATTAGCCATGGGAAAATGTGTGGGGTTACAGGGATGGGGGCAGGGCAGAGGGCCTAGTAAGATACTCAATCAGTCAGTGCAGACTCGATGGGCCGAATGGCCTCTATTGCACTGTAGGGATTCTGTGACCCTTTGTCAGAAACAAAAGATGAGTGATTTGTAATGGAAAAAGGGATGGGGGGTTGTAAATGGCCATACATATCAAAAAAGAAAAATAATAATTTTTGTACCCTCACTTCTCTTGCTTTATGCCTTGAAATCAGCTATTGATTGATATTTTCCAGATCTGACAAATTGTCTGGAGATTTTGAGCAGTTAAATGTTTCTTCCTCCACATATGTTGCCTAACCTGCTGTGTTTCCAACATTTCTTTTTGTCAGGTTTCCAATTGTTGCAGTATTTTGTCACTAGTTTAATTTTGATCCAAAACTTGCAATCTTCATGTTGTGGCAAGGGTTAGTATGCTGGAGGATTAACAATGACCATTTTTACCAAGTTATTTTGTACCACTGTTGCACACCGGCATTCCAAAAGGTGATACATTATCAGACTAGGTGCAAAACTAAAGGCAGAAATGAAGTTTACAAAGATGTGCAGGTGAGGTTGGTTGGCCATGCTAAAATTACCATTAATATCCCAAGATATATAGGTTAGGGGGTTAGCGGGGTAAATACACAGGGTTATGGGGAAGCCTGGGTAAGAATCGGTGCAGGCTCGATGGGCCAAATGACCTCCTTCTGCACTGTAGGGATTCTATGAGCACACAGAAACAAAAGGAAACCTGCAGAGTAATAAGCAAATCAAATGCTCAACTTATACATTACTTTAAACTATCTTCAAAATAAGAACATTTTCAATTTAGACCTTTTCAGGATCATTTAACTCTGCCTTATGAAGTTCTGTCTCCCTGCTGAGACAACTTGAAGATCAAATGGTTGGCAGGGAAGAATTGGAATGAGATTTGAGTAGAAACACAGGACCTTTGTGCCAAAGAAACACTTAAATGTATTACTTTTGCAGATATTCTATTGTATGTGTCAGCTTCCCTAGCCTCCAAGTTAATTTCATTAACTCCTTGTCTGTGAACAAAATCATTTGTAATGTTGGTTGAAAGTAGTTGAAACTGACTGTGCGTGAACCTGTTCTGTTTAGGAGGTAACCATCTTGCCCAAAGATGTGTGGGTTAGATGAATTAGCCATGGGAAATGTATGGAGTTACAGGGATAGGCTGGGGGAGAGGACCTGGGTAATATACTCTGACAGAGAGTCGGTGCAGACTTGATGGGCCGAATAGCCTCTTCTGCACTGTAGGGATTGTAAGCTGCTGGACTTTGGTCAGGCAACCAATTATGGTTTCCTACAGATTATCATGGTCATTGCCTGGAGATACGGTTAGCTTTCGATGTATATTGACCAATCTGAAACTTTACTTTAGAAATATAAGGGAAGACCTGATTGAGGTGTTTAAGATGATGAGGGGCATGGACAGGGTGGATAAGGAGCAGCTGTTCCCCTTAGTTGAAGGGTCACAAGTTAAAAGTGAGGGGTGGGAGATTTAAGGTGCATTTGAGGAAAACCCTTTTTCCCCAGAGGGTGGTGAGGGTCTGGAATGCGCTGCCTGGGAGGGTGGTGGAGGCGGGATGCCTCACATCCTTTAAAAAGTACCTGGATGAGTACTTGGCACATCATAACATTCAGGGCTATGGGCCAAGTGCTGGCAAGTGGGATTAGGTGGGCAGGTCAGGGCCTTTCATGTATCGGTGCAGACTCGATGGGCCGAAGGGCCTCTTCTGCACTGTAGTATTCTGTGATTCTGAAATTACAAGACTGGGATTTTACAGTCTGTAGCTCTGCTTTTATGCTGACCTAATTTCTCAAAGAATGTCCACTACTGGAAGAAAAGCAATGTAGTTTTTGCGGAAGGTATATTTTGATGAGTAGTAAGCAGTCTCGATATCGTGCTGTTCAGCCAAGTGTTGAAATCTGAACAGAGAAATCAGCTGGCCTTGATGATCTGCATGCTCCTTGGGTCTGGGAACCGCAGTTCAAAATATGTGACATAAATAAAAAGATTCAGTGGAAAGTTAATAACAACAATGAAAAATAAATTGTTTACGTTTGAAAATTTCTCCAGAAAAATTGGGTGAGTGTTTCTATAATTTTGACCAAATATTATTTGGCAACTAGTCATCAGCGGTGACCCATTAAATTGCTATATATTTTTGGGTGCAAGCACTAAAATTATATTTAAATCACATAATTGGAGCTAAAACTCCTTGTTGTTTTGCGGGGGGTTAGATTGATCTTTTGTGCTTATTGTGATGGATTGCATTTGAAAAATGAATTCCCATCCATTTTTGAATGCTGCTTTATTTAGCATTCACCTTGGTGATGAACTTGCCACGTCTTTGCTCACTGCTTCACGTGCTTGAGTTCAGAAACTCATCATATCCATATCCATACCCATATCCTTACATACAGTGCAGAAGGAGGCCATTCGGCCCGTCAAGCCCGCACTGACAACAATCCCACCCAGGCCCTAACCCTGTAACCACACCTATTTACTCTGCTAATCTACCTGACACTAAGGGACAATTTAGCGTGGCCAATCCACTTAACCCGCACACCTTTGGACTGTGGGAGGAAACCGGAGCACCCGGAGGAAACCCACGCAGACACCGGGAGAACGTGCAGACTCCACACAGACCAAGGCTGGAATTGAACCCGGTCCCTGGCGCTGTAAGGCAGCAGTGCTAACCACTGTGCCGTGGAACCTTTTTGAGAACGAAGCTATGAAGCAAGGTGCTAAGTGCGCTGTGTAATGTAATGTTCCTGCACGGGGATTTAAAACAGGAATTTCGGGAGCTCGGCTGGAAGCTGAGAGCAAAGACAAAACATGTGGTCATCTCTGGTACGCTACCGGTGCCACGTGATAGCGAGTTGAGGAACAGGGAGAGAGTGCACTTAAACATGTGGTTGCAGGGATGGTGCAGGAGGGAGGGTTTCAGATACGTGGATAATTGGAACACGTTCTGGGGAAGGTGGGACCTCTACAAACAGGACGGGGTGCACCTGAACCAGAGGGGCACCAATATCCTGGGAGGGAAATTTGCTACGGCTCTTCAGGGGGATTTAAACTAATTTGTCAGGGGAGTGGGAAAAGGAGTTGTAGTCCAGAAGTCAGTGTTGAGGGTGGTGAGGTATTGGGGAAGGTATCAAGGTCAAGGGTGGGTACCGGTAGACAGGAAGATGGGTTGAAGTGTGTCTACTTCAATGCAAGGAGCATCCGGAACAAGGTGGATGAACTTGGGGCGTGGATTGCTACTTGGGACTACGATGTTGTGGCCATTACGGAGACGTGGGTAGAACAAGGACAGGAATGGTTGTTGGACGTTCCGGGGTATAGATGTTTCAGTAAGTGTAGGGAAGCTGGTAAAAGAGGTGGAGGAGTAGCATTGTTAATCAAGGATAGTTTAACGGCTGCGGAAAAGCACTTTGAGGGGGATATGCACACTGAGGTAATATGGGCTGCAGTTAGAAACAGGAAAGGAGCGGTCACGTTGCTAGGAGTTTACTATAGGCCCCCAAATAGTAATAGAGATGTGGAGGAAGAAATTGCTAAGCAGATTATGGATACGTGTGGGGGTCACAGGGTAGTTGTCATGGGGGACTTTAACTTTCCAAATATTGATTGGAACCTTTGTAGGTCAAATAGTTTGGATGGGGCACTTTTTGTGCAGTGTGTGAAGGAGGGTTTCCTGACACAATATGTGGATAGGCCGACAAGGGGTGAGGCCACATTGGATTTGGTACTGGGAAATGAACCGGGCCAAGTGTTAGATTTGGTTGTGGGAGAGAACTTTGGAGATAGTGACCACAATTCGGTGTCTTTTGTTATTGCAATGGAGAGGGATAGGGCCGGACGGCAGGGCAAGGCTTACAATTGGGGGAGAGGTAATTATGATGCGATTAGGCAAGAATTAGGGGGCATAAGATGGGAACAGAAACTGTCAGGGAAAGGCACTGATGAAAAGTGGAACTTTTTCAAGGAACAAATACTGGGTGTCCTTGATAGGTATGTCCCTGTCAGGCAGGGAGGAAATGGCCGAGTGAGGGAACCGTGGTTCACAAAAGAGGTGGAATGTCTTGTGAAAAGGAAGAGGGAAGCTTATGTAGGGATGAGGAAACAAGGTTCAGATGGCTCGACTGAGGGTTACAAGTTAGCAAGGAACGAGCTGAAAAAGGGGCTGAGGAGAGCTAGGAGGGGACATGAGAAGTCCTTGGCGGGTCGGATCAAGGAAAACCCCAAGGCTTTTTACTCTTATGTGAGGAATAAAAGAATGACCAGGGTGAGGTTAGGGCCGGTCAAGGACAGTGGTGGGAACTTGTGTATGGAATCAGTAGAGATAGGCGAGGTGATGAATGAATACTTTTCTTCAGTGTTCACCAAGGAGAGGGGCCATGTTTTTCAGGAAGAGAAGGTGTTACAGGCTAATAGGCTGGAGGAAATAGATGTTCGGAGGGAGGATGTATTGGCAGTTTTGAATAAACTGAAGGTCGATAAGTCCCCTGGGCCTGATGAAATGTATCCTAGGATTCTTTGGGAGGCGAGGGATGAGATTGCAGAGCCTTTGGCTTTGATCTTTGGGTCCTCGCTGTCCACGGGGATGGTGCCAGAGGACTGGAGAGTGGCAAATGTTGTTCCTCTGTTTAAGAAAGGGAATAGAAATGACCCTGGTAATTATAGACCGGTTAGTCTGACTTCGGTGGTTGGTAAATTGATGGAAAAGGTCCTTAGGGATGGGATTTACGACCATTTAGAAAGATGCGGATTAATCCGGGATAGTCAGCACGGATTTGTGAAGGGCAAATCGTGCCTCACAAATTTGATAGAATTTTTTGAGGAGGTAACTAGGTGTGTTGATGAAGGTAGGGCGGTTGATGTCATATACATGGATTTTAGTAAGGCGTTTGATAAGGCCCCCCATGGTCGGCTTATGATGAAAGTAAGAGGTGTGGGATAGAGGGAAAGTTGGCCGATTGGATAGGTAACTGGCTGTCTGATCGAAGACAGAGGGTGGTGGTGGATGGAAAATTTTCGGACTGGAGGCAGGTTGCTAGCGGAGTGCCGCAGGGATCGGTGCTTGGTCCTCTGCTCTTTGTGATTTTTATTAATGACTTAGAGGAGGGGGCTGAAGGGTGGATCAGTAAATTTGCTGATGACACCAAGATTGGTGGAGTAGTGGATGAGGTGGAGGGCTGTTGTAGGCTGCAAAGAGACATAGATAGGATGCAAAGCTGGGCTGAAAAATGGCAAATGGAGTTTAACCCTGATAAATGTGAGGTGATTCATTTTGGTAGGACTAATTTAAATGTGGATTACAGGGTCAAAGGTAGGGTTCTGAAGACTGTGGAGGAACAGAGAGATCTTGGGGTCCATATCCACAGATCTCTAAAGGTTGCCACTCAAGTGGATAGAGCTGTGAAGAAGGCATATAGTGTGTTAGCTTTTATTAACAGGGGGTTGGAGTTTAAGAGCCGTGGGGTTATGCTGCAACTGTACAGGACCTTGGTGAGACCGCATTTGGAATATTGCGTGCAGTTCTGGTCACCTCACTATAAGAAGGATGTGGAAGTGCTGGAAAGAGTGCAGAGGAGATTTACCAGGATGCTGCCTGGTTTGGAGTGTCGGTCTTATGAGGAAAGGTTGAGGGAGCTGGGGCTGTTCTCTCTGGAGCGGAGGAGATTGAGGGGAGACTTAATAGAGGTTTATAAAATGATGAAGGGGATAGATCGAGTGAACGTTCAAAGACTATTTCCTCGGGTGGATGGAGCTATTACGAGGGGGCATAACTATAGGGTTCATGGTGGGAGATATAGGAAGGATATCAGAGGTAGGTTCTTCACGCAGAGAGTGGTTGGGGTGTGGAATGGACTGCCTGCAGTGATAGTGGAGTCAGACACTTTAGGAACATTTAAGCGGTTATTGGATAGGCACATGGAGCACACCAGGATGGTAGGGAGTGGGATAGCTTGATCTTGGTTTCAGATGAAGGTCGGCACAACATCGTGGGCCGAAGGGCCTGTTCTGTGCTGTACTGTTCTATGTTCTATGTTTAGCATTTTAAAATTATATATATGTGAATTGGCTGGTCGATCAGTAATTGATGTTAAAATTGGAATCGTTCGATACATATATTTCCAATGCTTGGTTTTTGAAGTGAGTTTAACTGAGAAATGATTGATTATTTTTCTGTCTTTTCTCTGTAGCCAAGTTGTGTGTACCACATTCAACTGAAAGCTGAAGGCAATGACCATATAGAGAGGGCTCTACCGCAGTATCGCGCTATCGAGGTTAGTTGAGTGTGGAATATCTTGTATTCATGTTTAAGGTTTCAGCTACGTTTCTGAAGTTCCTCCAGTTGAACGTGGCTGTTGTGTAAATGACGATTAGAATCCAGAGAAATTGGGCAGAGCTCCATATTGCCAGATTTTTTGCCACTTTTTGTACATGATTTTTCAACTGGCCTTTTAAACTGGATGCAATTGCTGCCAGCCAAAATGGGTTAAAGATTTATGATCTATTTAAATTAAACATCAAGTGATTTCTCATCTATTTATGATGGGACTGAGCTGTATATTATTTTTCTCCATCTGGGCTGAACCTAAGGGGAGGAGGCTCCCTGTTGGATGGAGCTCTTAAAGTTATAAACCCCTTTTAGCCATTTCTCCCTAAAGTTTCCAATGTTTTGGGGATATCAGTTAAAGAACGTTAAAACAATTCAGCTCAAAGTGTTATGTAATATTTGAATGCATTCTAGGCGAATTGTAAAGATTAATTTCCCCAGTAAGATGACAACTCAAACACAGAACAGCGGACATTTAAAGGGAATTCTTATTAGAGTCATAGAGGTTTACAGCATGGAAACAGGCCCTTCGGCCCAACTTGTCCATGCTGCCCTTTTTTTTAAACCCCTAAGTAATCCCAATTGTCCACGTTTGGCCCATATCCCTCTATACCCATCGTACCCATGTAACTATCTAAATGCTTTTTAAAAGACAAAATTATACCTGCCTCTACTACTACCACTGGAAGCTTGTTCCAGACACTCACCACCCTCTGTGTGAAAAAATTGCCCCTCTGGACACTTTTGTATCTCTCCCCTCTCACCTTAAACCTATGCCCTCTAGTTTTAGACTCCCCTACCTTTGGGAAAAGATATTGACTATCTAGCTGATCTGTGCCCCTCAGTATTTTATAGACCTCTATAAGATCACCCCTCAGCCTCCTACGCTCCAGAAAAAAAAAATCCCAGTCCATCCAGCCTCTCCTTATAACTCAAACCATCAAGTCCTTGTAGCATCCTAGTAAATCTTTTCTGCACTGTTTCTAGTTTAATAATATCCCTTCTATAATAGGATGACCAGAACTGTACACAGTATTCCAAGTGTGGCCTTACCAATGTCTTGTACAACTTCAACATTGTATGTTGTATTATTGTATAGCCTTTGACTGGCGCTTAGGAGGGTATCTGTCCATAAGCCTCAGCATCCTGCGCTGGGCAGTAAACCATGTTTAAATTGTGAGGGAGCTTGGTTTTGAAGCACAGTGTTTCCTGGCTGTTGTGGTACAGGATTGGAAAACGTGTCCCAGGAATTTTCAGGCCCCTGAGCGGAGTCACGGCACCTGCCATTGTCGCGCCAATTATTATCCCCAGGTCCTGATGCAGCTCTCTGGCAGTGACCAGGGGAAGCTGCCTTTGCTATCATACTAGGGAGCCAGTTAATGAATTGTGCCACAAGGGTGCCATCAGCCAACCTCCACGATAGTGACAGCACTGCCAGTATTCCCACTCCCAGTTTCCCTGAGGGGATAAGCTGCTTTTATCAGCCTATATACCGCCCATGTATATTTCGCAGACTGATGAGTAGCCAGCATTTTATTTCCTTTCCCACTTGAGAGCAACATTAATCGCCGAAATACTGCTGCATTTCCAAAAGGAAAGAGTTTGCTGATGACAACCATTTGGCAACAGGTTCCTGCTTCTACAACAGTCTCACTTGCTCCTCTTCCAGTGTGCTGTGACTCACTTGTTAATTCGCAAGCTCACTGACTGTGTCTAACTGCTGTTTCTTGCAAACTGTGTTGAGGGGGTTGCAGAGAGGTGTGAAGGTGCTTCTTGTGGTGGGCGGTGCCATATTGCTCATCTAGACATATACTGACGGAATGTTAGAATTTGCCTTCAAGACGCACTCAACCAAATCTTGCATGACTAGTATTTGGATGGCCCTGGTGCCTACCTAAAAGGGCACAGGAGCTGCAGCAGTTTTAGCCAGTGGTCCTATCAGGGTGGTTGGAGGCTTCTGAAGAAACTGTCAAATAAAGTTCTTTTTCAAACTCGCCTTAATGTGGAGCCAGGAGTGATTCTCTAATATAGAGTCATAGAGGTTTACAGCATGCAAACAGGCCCTTCGGCCCAACTTGTCCATGCCGTCCCCATTTTTTTAAACCACCAAGCTATTACCAGTTGCCCACGTTTGGCCCATATCCCTCTATACCCATCTTACCCATGTAACTGGGCCAGTACGCACGCATCCCTTTTCCTAGCCACCTCCCCATAGATTTAGCTGAGGGCTGGCTGATCTTCTAAGATGACCAGAATTCGAAGGGCCCAGGCTGCTAGTGTAACATTCAGATTTATAAATTTGTACGACTGCGGATTTTACATTCAGAAAAATCTTTCTAAAATTTCAGAGAAATTCAATCTTTGCCTTTTAAGAATGTATCATTGTGCCAGTTTAATTAGCACCATTAATAAAATGAATACTCCAGGAGAAACTGGCCCCGCAGGAGACATTGCTGTTTCGTACTTTTGCGTATAAAGCTTTTATGTTAATCCTTCTGCAGTGGAAAAAAATGGTCACACATAAACCAATTTTCATCCAATCCCTTTGATTTTTGTTTGTACAGGTCGACAGTAGCGATATTGAAGGCGTGAATATTCTAGCGTTCCGACAAATTAATCAGTTTGATTTAAGTGGAAATGTCATCACTTCACCCGAGCACCTTTCTACTTTGCGGGTAAGTCGGATTGGTTTATTTGCAAAAGTGCTTGCTTTTTATTCTGCCACCCCCAGTTCAGAATAGTTATAGTACAGCCATTTGGCCCAGCATGTCTGTGCTGGCTCTCTCTGAAGGAGCAAGTCACACACCTGCTCCCCACAGTCCTGCAAATTCTTCCTTTTCAGATAATAAATCGTCTCAAACGGCTGGCTAAACAACCTGAACTCAACCTTCTGTCAAAGATTTTAGAATCATAGAATCCCTACTGTGCAGAAGACGATAAGACCATAAGATATAGGAGCAGAATTAGGCCACTCGGCCCATCGAGTCTGCTCTGCCATTCAATCATGGCTGATTTTTTTCTCATCCCCATTCTCCTGCCTTTTCTCCATAACCCCTGATCCCCTTATTAATCAAGAACCTATCTATCTCTGTCTTAAAGACATTCAATGACCTGGCTTCCACAGCCTTCTGCGGCAAAGAGTTCTACAGATTAATCACTTTCTGGCTGAAGAAATTCCTACTCTCATCTCTTTTAAAGGATCGTCCCTTCAGCCTGAGGTTGTGCCCTCTGGTTCTAGTTTTTCCTACTAGTGGAAACATCCTCTCCACGTCCACTCTATCCAGGCCTCGCAGTATCCTGTAAGTTTCAATAAGATCCCCCCCCTCATCCTTTTAAACTCCAACCAGTACAGATCCAGAGTCCTCAGCCCTTCCTCATACGACAAGCTCTTCATTCCAAAGAGCATTTTTGTGAACCTCCTCTGGACCCTTTCCAAGGCCGGCACATCCGTCCTTAGAAAGAGGCCATTCGGCCCATCAAGTCTGCACCGACCATAATCCCACCTAGACCCTATTCCCGTAACCCCACATATTTATCCTGCTAGACCCTCTGACACTATCATAGAAATCATAGAAACCCTACAGTGCAGAAGGAGGCCATTCGGCCCATCGAGTCTGCACCGACCACAATCCCACCCAGCCCTACCCCCACATATTTACCCACTAATCCCTCTAACCTACGCATTTTAGTATTCTAAGGGGCAATTTTTAACCTGGCCAATCAACCTAACCCGCACATCTTTGGATGTTTTTTGATTTCTATCTGAAAGGAAAGGGAAGAGAAATAATAATCACAGTTTTCCCATTTCCTCACCCCGCTTTCCCTGTGACGAAGCATCTGATTCGCGATCTGTGATTCACTGCAGTGGATAACTGGGAGGGTAGAGTCTGAGTATGGAATCAAACTCCTGGTGCCATTCTGTGTTACACTTCTTGCCCCCGTTATGTTGCATCATTGTAAAATTGCTACCATTTTATAAGTTAGGGTTTAGTGAACGTAATAGCATCTTAAAATCTATTGTATTATATTGTGAATATATGCAAATATCTGAAATATAAACTTAAGGCAAGGATAGATAGATAAATTTTTGAACAGTAAAGGAATTAAGGGTTATGGTGAGCGGGCGGGTAAGTGGAGCTGAAACCATGAAAAGATCAGCCATGATCTTATTGAATGGCAGAGCAGGCTCGAGGGGCCAGATGGCCTACTCCTGCTCCTAGTTCTTATATTCTTAATTCTTTAAAAAGGCTAAAATGGATATGTTTAATTTATTCAGGTGGTGCTGTATAAAAGCGAAAACCTGGATAATCCCATTCAAACGGTGTCGCTCGGGCAGTCCCTTTTTTTCCAGTTCCCACCACTGCTAAGGGATGGAGAGGTAAGTTTGCATCCTGTAGAACTGGACGGCATTGAGCTCCGCTGTGTAAATGAATGCAAATAGCTTCTGTTGGTCTCAGAAACATTTTCTTTCCCTTGTTGTGTGGGAATGAACTTCTTGCCTGTCTTGTTGCAGAATTATGTCATTGTGTTGGAGTCCACATTGCCCAAGTCACTGTATGAGTACATCTTGCCCCAGATATCCTTCAGTGCGACTGGCTACCATAAACACATCACCCTGATGTTCACCCCTTCGGTAAGTGAATGATTAAGAATAATTTAACGATTATTCTTCAGAACCTTTGAATGAAGTTGTTTTGCCACAGCAACACCCATTACAACTGATTATTCATTGAAGATTGTTGAAATGCTTTTCATTTAACATTGGCAGATTCAGTGAAGCATTTATTATTGCACTTGTTTTTCTGTTATTTGGCAGCATTGCACTTTGGCAAGGGTAAAAATTGGCACAATGGTTAGCATTGCTGTTTCACAGTGCCTGGGACCTGGATTCGATTCCCGGCTTGGGTGACTGTCTGTGTGGAGTCTGCACGTTCTCCCTGTGCCTGCATGGGTTTCCTCTGGATGCTCCGGTTTCCTCCCACAATCCAAAAGACGTGCTGGTTAGGTACATTGGGCCATGCTAAATTCTCCCTCAGTGTACCCGAACAGGCGCCGGAGTGTGGCGACGAGGGGATTTTCACAATAACTTCATTGCAGTGTTAACGTGGAAGCCATGATGTGGAGTTGCCAGCGTTGGACTGGGGTAGGCACAGTAAGTAGTCTCACAACACCAGGTTAAAGTCCAACAAAGTGCCTAGGCACTCACCTGACGAAGGAGCAGCGCTCCGAAAGCTCGTGCTACCAAATAAACCTGTTGGACTTTAGCCTGGTGTTGTGAGACTACTTACAGTGTTAATGTGAGCCGACTTGTGACTAATAAATAAACTTAAACTTTAATTAATTGGATACAAGGCGTTGAAATGGTTATTGAAGAGTGACTTCTTGCAAAGGTTTTTCTTCCCCTATTAAATTTGAAACTGAAGTTTGTCCTGGAAACTGTAGAGGCTTAACTGTCTTGCTTAATTTTAATTGAACCTATTGTTACTTAATTAACTTTGAAATACTGCATTGGATTTAACAAAACTTGGCAAAAGGTGATTTTTAAATAGAATCATAGAATCTTACAGTGCAGAAGGAGGCCATTCGGCCCATCGAGCCTGCACCGACCACAACCCCACCCAGACCCTATCCCCACAACTCCATGCATTTACATAGATAATCCCCTTGACGCTAAGGGGCAATTTAGCATGGCCAATCCACCTAACCTGCACATCTTTGGAGTGTGGGAGGAAACCGGAGCACCCAGAGGAAACCCATGCAGGCACGGGGAGAATGTGCAAACTCCACATCTGTTTTTTTTCTAGATGTGGAGATGCCGGCGTTGGACTGGGGTGGGCACAGTAAGGACTTTCACAACAGCAGGTTAAAGTCCAACAGGTTTATTTGGAATAACGAGCTTTCGGAGCGTCGCTGCTTCATCAGGTGAGTGCTGAGGAAAGAGTTCTCACCTGATGAAGGAGCCGCACTCCGAAAGCTCGTGATTCCAACTAAACCTGTTGGACTTTTAACCTGCTGTTGTGAGACTTCTTATTGTTTTTTTTCTCAACAGGGCATTCTGCAAATGATTCAGATGCCCTTATTGACTGGATACATTAGTCTCATACATTAGTTTTAAGATGACTTTATACATGCTGCTGTCCCCTTGATATAAAGAGGGAAAGGAATTTGGGGTTAGTGGATGTCGGAAAGGTAATGGTTTTCCAGGGCATCAAGGGACAGGCAACAGATGCTGGCTTTCCAGCAATACCTACATCTTGAACAACTTTTAATATCAACAAGCTGGGTTTTAACTGATTGCTTGTCCGACGCTGTATAAGGCTCTGGTCAGACACCATTTGGAGTATTGTGAGCAGTTTTGGGCCCCATATCTAAGGAAGGATGTGCTGGCCTTGGAAAGAACCTCCAGAGGAAGTTCACAAGAATGATCCCTGGAATGAAGAGCTTGTTGTATGAGGAACGGTTGAGGACTCTGGGTCTGTCCTCGTTGGAGTTTAGAAGGATGAGCAGGCATCTTATTGAAACTTACAGAATACTGCGAGGCTTGGATAGAGTGGACATGGAGAGGATGTTTCACTAGTAGGAAAAACTAGAAACCAGAGGGCACAACCTCGGGCTAAAGGGACGATCCTTTAAAACAGAGATGAAGAGGAATTTCTTCAGCCAGAGAGTGGTGAATCTGTGGAACTTTGCCGCAGGAGGCTGTGGAGGCCGGGTCATTGAGTGTCTTTAAGACAGAGATAGATAGGTTCTTGATTAATAAGGGAATCAGGGGTTATGGGAAAAAGGCAGGAGAATGGGGATGAGAAAAATATCAGCCATGATTGAATGGCGGAGCAGATGCGATAGGCCGAGTGGCCTAATTCTGCTCCTATGTCTTATGGTTTATCTTGTATTGCAGCCCATGAACTGGCACCTTTAGCAGGTTTTGTATTGTTTTTATTGGAACCATCAGCCAATGTCAAAATTACCCGGTGTATCCGTATGTTACGTTTTGGGGCTGCACCTCCCACAGCATCAGAGCCAATCAGATGATCTGCCAAATAACACCAAAGAAAAAGCAACTATGATTTTGTGGTTAAATGCTGTATTTCGGTCTGATGTGGTTTGGAAGCAATGGGAATATTTCCGAGGACATTTTCCATCTTCGCAATAGTGACCTGACTAATTGTGTAATTGGGGGAGAAAGTGCTGCATTTGTGAGTCAGTTGCTGAAATTTAATGAAGGCATTGTGCTTTAATGTGAGCTTATGACAGTCGAAGTAAATGGGTTTTGGTACATGTGACAGAAATGGATTTTTGATTTGTAATGACTCCTGTAGATCTGTGCCTTCATTATCCCACTTGCAAAGGTCTCAACACAATTTTAAAAGCTACTGCTTTCTTCAAGATTACACCAGAGTCTCTTTTTCTAAAGTTGGTAGCTCCTATTTTATGGTGGGCACACTTAACAAAAATGTCACAAACTAAAATCACCAATGTGTAGTTTTAATTGAAATCAATTACATTGCCATCCCTCCATGTAGAGTTGCTGTTATCAATGCAGTAAATGATGTCTTGGGGATAACTGGTCCTATAGAATTCTGTCTCACTGTGCTACATCATCTTTTCCCAGAGAAAGCTACCCGAACAGGATGTTGCTCAGGGATCATATATCGCCCTGCCCCTTACTCTGCTCCTGCTTCTGGCTGGTTACAATCACGATAAGGTAAGCTTCTGTTTCAAGCACTCAAAATTACAAATGGGTTCTGTGCAGCTGAGAACAGCATATGGACATGTTTTTTATTGCATATTTTCTGGTAGAAAGTGGCATTGTTTATTTTAAAACTCCCACCTGCTGTGAATGAAATACGGCTGTACATAAAATATCAACCATTCATAGCAAATGATGCAAACACTCAACTTACCAATGCACAATATAATCACACAGTGGTTAGCACTGCAACCTCACAGAGCCAGGGACCCGGGTTCAATTCCTTCATTTCCTGGCCTCGGGTCACTGTCTGTGCGGAGTTTGCACGTTCTCTCATGTCTGCGTGGGTTTCCTCCGGGTGCTCCGGTTTCCTCCCACAGTCCAAAAAATGTGCGGGTTAGGTGGATTGGCCATGCTAAAATTGCCCCTTAGTGTCAGGGGGACGAGCTATAGGGTAAATGTGGGGTTATGAGGATAGGGCCTGGGTGGGATTGTGGTTGGTGCAGACTTGATGGGCCGAATGGCCTCCTTCTGCACTGTCAGATTCTATGATTCTAAATCAAATACGGGTTGTCCAAATTAGCAGAAAATTAGGGCACAAATACTTTTCACTGTAGGTTGAAAAATATCAAACATGTTTAGAGTAGTTCTGTTAGCAGCTGCTGGAGCTTATTAGACGAGATTGCCCTCCTCAAGGGCAGTGAATGCTGACCTAACCAGCAAAGCCCACACCTCTTGAGTGAAGAAAAAAAGAAGCAGAAGATTAGTCACAGAATAAGCTGTTTAGTGTTATGGTCTAATGTCACATCCCCTCTGTCTTTTCCGACATAGTTTCACTCCGAGAGGAGCACTGCAACACCTTCCCAAATTGTTACTCTTGTTAATTCAGTAATTACACTATTTCAAAGCGACTCTGTGGGGATTCGTTTTAGAAAGCTGGTAGAAATGAGAACTGTTGGTGCAAGGAGTGGTGGGATGCTGACTTACCGGTTTAGATGTTGCTTTTCATTGTGACTACTCACTGTCTCAATTTAAAAATGACAAATACAGTTGAATTCATTTTTACTTAGATTTTATTGTGATCGAATGATCTCCTTCTGCACTGTAGGGATTCTATGAAACTATATTCTACCTATGAGATACATCTGTGTCTCCAATAGAATAAACTGATGGGATTTTCCCTTTGCAAATTGCATTGATAGAGCAGTGTTGAGGATATATTCGTAAAATATTTTGTTTTTAAAAGTGCGGTGGCAGCATTAATAACTTGACTGGAGCTATGAGCTCGTGCTATCTCTAAATATCTGAGCACAGGTACAGGATAAAAGCCCTGTATTCAAAATTCTGCGTCAAATTTAGTCCGATGCACAACCCTCAAATAACACTGTCAGCAGGAAGATCTGGGAACTGTTAACTAATTAAATCCAGTTGGTGAGGGAATTGTAAATCTTTAAAATTAGTTGTTCAAATTTTGTGTACTCGGACAATGCTTCAGCACTGTACAGTGAGGATACCACAACGTGCTTGGATACGGCAGCTTTGTAGAGGGGGAAAGACTGTTGTAATCTACTTTTGCACAGTGGATGCTTTTTCCTCGGGTGGATGGAGCTATTACAAGTGGGTATAACTATAGGGTTCGTGGTGGGAGATACAGGAAGGATATCAGAGGTAGGTTCTTTACGCAGAGAGTGGTTGGGGTGTGGAATGGACTGCCTGCAGTGATAGTGGAGTCAGACATTTTAGGAACATTTAAGCGGTTATTGGATAGGCACATGGAGCACACCAGGATGATAGGGAGTGGGATAGCTTGATCTTGGTTTCAGATAAAGCTCGGCACAACATCGTGGGCCGAAGGGCCTGTTCTGTGCTGTACTGTTCTATGTTCTGTGTTCTATGTTCTATTTGTACCACATTTGATCTTGTAAGCCATTTATTTAGTCCAATTTCACATGGCATTAATTTTTCTGGCAAGCCATGGAGCTCTTATCTACTGTGTCATGTGCAGTAATAAATTTCTACAATACATTGTGCTGTTTTGTTTGAGATAGTGTCTCTCCACCCCCCCCTCGTCGCTTGTTCATGATTAGTTGGGTCTCTCAAATAAATTGACGTTATTTCCATTACTCATTATTTTTGGATTACTGAGACCTCTTTCGACCTGTTTACTCTTTTACATCGAAACAAGGAGCAGGAGGAGGCCTCCCAGCCTGCTCCGCCGTTAATCATGGTCATGGCTGATCATCCAATTCAATCGCCTGATCCCTCTCTTTCCCCCCCCCCCCCCCTTAATCTTGTGATCTCTCTTCACCCCAGGAGCTATATCTTAACTGCGTCTATTTTGACCTCAACTGCTTTCTATGGTAGTGAATTCCACAGGCTCACCACTCTCTGGGTGAAGAAATTCTTCCTCATCACAGAATCAATACAGTGCAGAAGGAGGCCATACAGCCCATCGAGCCTGCACCAACAACAGTCTATCCCCAGGCTCTATCCCCATAACCCACGTACTTACACTGCTAACCCCCTGACACCAAGGGACAATTTAGCATGGCCAAATCCACCCAACACACACATCTTTGGACCGTGGGAGGAAACCGGAGCACTCGGAGGAAACCCACGCAGACATGGGGAGAACATGCAAACTCCACACAGACAGTGACCTGAGGACGGAATCAAACCCGGGTCCCTGGCGATGCTAACCACTGTACTGCCCTCATCTCAGTCCTAAGTAATCTAGCCCGTATCCTTAGACTGTGACTCCTGGTTCTGGACTCCCCCACCATCAGAAACATCCTCCTTGCATTTACCCTGTCTAGTCCCGTTAGAATTTTATAGGTTTCTGTGAAATCCGCCTCCGCCCCCCCCCCCCCCCCCACCCCCACCCCCCCCCCGCATATTCTTCCGAACTCCAGCGAATATAGTTTTTAGTTTGGTGACTGTAAAGATTTTAAAAAATATATTACAATTTTGTTACAATTAGTGACCAATGCAAATCTCTCATGTATATTACTCAAACCTAACTTAGCATTCAATATTCCTGTTAAGATTTAACAACATGTAAGTTCACTCATAAATCTCATTAAAGGCCTTTCCTCTTTATTTAGTTCTCATTAAGATATTATTTATGTTAAAATTTTATTATTTAGGTGTAATTCCTATTGAGGTGCTTGGTTTGGAGTATGGTGTATAATGGGTCTGACTTTTCCTTTTTCTCTGCAGCTCATCCCGTTGTTGATGCAGTTGGTGAATCGCTTACAGGGTGTGAGGGCTCTCAGCCAAGGCGGTTTGGATGGTGTTAGTCAGGAGGAGGCAAAGAGACAAGCCAAAAGGCTGAAGACACGGCGTACATAAATACCAGTGAACTCACTGATACAGCTTTCAAGTCAGTTCCGTACGGTTGCAGAGTCCACGTTTAAAGTCTGGTTTGTTCAGATGAAGCACCGCCATTGTTAAAATCCTTCTTCATTTTATATAATGAAACTGGCTTTTTACTGCTTACTTCCAGTGACTTGAATCCAAATGTGGTTTGACTGTATTTATGGTAAAATTTGGGGTTACATTTGTTTATCGTAATCGGCGCTCTGAATTGGTTTACTGATTTACAATAACATTAGTAGGGCAGAAATTTGATTATAAAAGATAAGTTAATTTATTTCCATTGTTGTTGGAACTCACAGTGCCATGAAATGAATGGTGCTTGTTTTATAATGTACTGTATATTTGAACTGAGCCAGTTTGATGTGTGGTCAAATGTGAGTATTCGACATGCAGTTGTGGCGCATTATTGAATGAACCGGAAAACTGAAAGATGTAAAACCCTACATTAAAAAAACTATTTTCACAGCTTTATTTCCATCTGAATAATGACTTTCCAAAAGTAAAAAGTTTATTTATCAGTGCCACAAGTAGGTTTACATTAACACTGCAATGAAGTTACTGTGAAAATCCCCTTAGTCGCCACACTCCGACACCTGTTTGGGTACACTGAGGGAGAATTTAGCACGGCCAATGCACCTAACCTGCATGTCTTTCGGACTGTGGGAGGAAACCAGAGCACCCGAAGGAAACCCACGTAGACACGGGGAGAATGTGCAAACTCCACACAGACAGTGACCCAAGCCGGGAATCGAACCCGGGTCCCTGGTGCTGAGAGGCAGCAGGGCTAACCACTGTGCCACCGTGCTGCCCAGGTCAATTCTCTTGATTTTACCATGGATTTTGTCACTTGGCATCATTTCAACTATGAAAATTAATTCACACCAACTTGTAGAAATCTCACAACACCAGGTTAAAGTCCCAACAGGTTTATCAGCTGAGTCTCACCTGATGAAGGAGCTTGAGACTCCGAAAGCTTGTGCTGCCAAATAAACCTGTTGGACTTTAACCTGGTGTTGTGAGACTTCTTACTGTGCCTACCCCAGTCCAATGCTGGCAACTCTACATCATGCACACCAACTTGGGCAGGCCTTTTGAATTTTAGCTTCTGTCTTTGAGAAATTATTGGTTGATGTCCATTGGTCTCTTACATTATTGTAAATCTGTTATATTCTAATTACACAGCCTATGGAAAGTCATTTTTAGATACTTTAAAATGGCAAATAAGTCCACAGAAAGAACACCATTTGATGAATTTTGTCTTGAAATTCTCTATCGTGAATCTCTGGCAAAATACTTGAGAAAATGGATGGTAGGATTCTGCACACATGTTAATGGGCGATCAAAAGACTAGCAGAAAGTTAGAACAGAATCCCTACCGTGCAGAACAAGGCCATTTGGCCCATCGAGCCTGCACCTTCAACAATCCCTCGTAAGCCCTATCCCATAACCCCATGTATTTACCCTGCTAATGCCCCTGACATTAAGGGACAATTTATCATGGCCAATCAACCGAGCCCGCACATCTTTGGAGTGAGTGTTAATGTCCAGCCTCAGCCTCAGCCCCTGCCCGCGTAAGTGCAGCCCCAACAATGCTCAAGAAGCTCAGCACCATCCAGGACAAGGCTCTTAGCATCTCATCCACCACCTTAAACGTTCAGCAGTGACTCCCCTTGCCCTAGGGGCCCAGGCTCAGGTCCAGCCTCCAGTCTGACAGGCTTCAGTTTTCAGCAATCTGCCAACTTTTAATTCACCGTCTTCGTGAATTACATTGCGATAACTTGAATGCAGAGCTCCAAGAAACTTGATGCTGTCTATTGACCTGCTCCCACTCAGATCTTGGAATAAGCTGGGGCCAGACACACAGGAATGGACCGAGCAAATGCAGATTACGGAGATACTTTTTGAGGAAAGCCACATCTGTATGATCAAGCTGTCCTGAAATGATTGCAGATGTGTCCGATGGTACGTGAGATATTAGCACAAGGCAGTGCTATACAGCCTTGTCCACAGAGACAGTCACTGGTACCTGGCCAGTCCTCTACCCAAATGTCCTCTTCCCACCATGGGAAAAGCATATTAAAGCTTGGTTAGGAGGTAGAATTACAATATACTGACATAAAACACAACTGCACCATGTACTGGAAGGGTGGATCAAATTGAGTTCACCAGTTTTCTGATTTGCCAATCTTGGACCAGGCTGTTTGATAAAAGCAAATTGCTGCAGATGCTGGAATCTGAAACCAAAAGAGAAAATGCTGGAAAATCTCAGCAGGTCTGGCAGCATCTGTAAGGATGGTTGGTCTAGATAGAACAACGTGATCTGGAGAGGCTTGGAGGGCTGAAGGGCCTGTTCCTGTGCTGTACTGTTCTTTGCTCTTTGTGAGTAAAGAGCTGACGTTTCGAGTCCAGATGACCCTTTGTCAAAGTTAAAAGGCAGAGAAAGTGGGAGATGTTTATACTGCAGGGGGAGGGAATGAAAGATGAGTCATAGCCACAGAAACAAGGGGAAAGGCTGCTAATGGCACCCGTGGAAAGCTTTGACAAAGGGTCATCTGGACTCGAAACGTCAGGTCTTTTCTCTCCTTACAGATGCTGCCAGATCTGCTGAGATTTTCCAGCATTTTCTCTTGGTTAAAGCAAAGGTTCTTTCAGTACGTTAGGTGGTACTAAAAGTGGAGTTTGGGTGGGTCAGATATATCATCAACAATGCCCTGCTGTTTGGAGAATCCAGCCAGATGACCATTTTCCATTGGGAAATTAGTAACATTACCTGCCTGGGCAAACAAAACATCTGTGACTCTAACTGAGGTTGACAAAAATAGGACCAAATGTGGTTAAGTGAGTTTACCATGCAGTTACATTGGCTCTGAGTGTCTGCATTGTGGAAATATTGGATCATTAAGTCATTTATGTATTTGGGCACCTTAATGCCCCTGTAAGCCTGGCATTCAGGCTCTCAGTCCCACAGGCACTTTATTAGTGGATTAATATTGCACATGGTGACCGTACAGCAGCCTTCAGCTTTATATAATCTGTTAATATGGGTTACTTACTCCCCAGCGTTCGTTATTATTACAGGTACACAGCATCACAAGGTCGACTCCATCCTCACTGCAGTTCAACTGGAGAGATGTATTGTGTAGGTTGCAGACCCTCTTATTCTGAGCAATGCCACATCTACATAGGTTGGGTGGCACAGTGGTTAGTGCTGCTGTCTCTCAGTGCGAGGGAGCTGGGTTCAATTCTGGCCTTGGGTGACTGTCTGTGTGGAGTTTGCATGTTCTCCCCGTGTCTGCATGGGTTTCCTCCCACAGTCCAAAGATGTGCGGGTTAGATGGATTGGCCATGTTAAATTGCCCAACTTGTCCATGCTGTCCAGTTAATATAAAGGATTGATAAAGGTTTGAGTTCACCATCTCAGGAGCAGTTAGGGATGGGCAATGAATGCTGGCCCTGTCAGCAACACAGATAATCTTACCGATCATCGTTATGTTGGTTGGACGGTTAAGATGGTGTAAATTATAACCCAATTTGCCCTGCTGAGATGAGCTAAATTTGCATCGGGCATCAGCCTGATTTTTACCCTTCAGGTAAGTTAATAGATTGCTAAATCTATTTAGCAATAGAGGGACAAGATTTATGAACATTTAGAGAGGTTTAGTATGCTCAAAAGTAGTCAGCACGGCTTTGTCAAAGGCAAATCGTGCCTTACGAGCCTGGTGGAGTTCTTTGAAAATGTGACTAAACACGTTGACGAAGGAAAAGTGGTAGATGCGGTTTACATGGACTTCAGCAAGGTGTTCGATAAGGTCCCCCATGCAAGACTTCTTGAGAAAGTGAGAGGACATGGGATCCAGAACTGGCTTGCCTGCAGAAGGCAGAGAGTGGTTGTCGACGGGTCTTTTTCTGAATGGAGGTCGGTCACCAGTGGTGTGCCCCAGGGATCTGTTCTGGGACCCTTGATTTTTTTCATTTTCATAAATGACCTGGATGAGGAAGTGGAGGGATGGGTTGGTAAGTTTGCCGACGACACAAAGGTTGGTGGTGTTGTGGAGAGTTTGGAGGGATGTCAGAAGCTGCAGCGTGACATAGATAGGATGCAAGACTGGGTGGAGAAGTGGCAGATGGACTTCAACCCGGATAAATGTGTCGTGGTACATTTTGGCAGGTCAAATGGGATGAAGGAGTACAATATAAAGGGCAAGACTCTTAGCAGTGTAGAGGATCAGAAGGACCTTGGGGTCCGGGTCCATAGAACATTACAGCGCAGTACAGGCCCTTCGGCCCTCGATGTTGCGCCGACCAGTGGTACCAATCTAAAGCCTCTCTAATCTACACTATTCCAATATCATCCATATGTATAGAACATAGAACATTTAGGACTCTTAAATCGGCCTCGCAGGTAGAGGAGGTGGTTAAGAAGGCGTATGGTGTGCTGGCCTTCATCAATCGAGGGATAGAGTTTAGGAGTCGGGAGATAATGATGCAGCTATATAAGACCCTCGTCAGACCCCACTTAGAGTACTGTGCTCCGTTCTGGTCGCCTCATTACAGGAAGGATGTAGAAATTATTGAAAGGGTGCAGAGAAGATTTAAAAGGATGTTGCCTGGATTGGGTGGCATACCTTATGAGGATAGGTTGAGGGAGGTCGGTCTTTTCTCCTTGGAGAGACGAAGGATGAGAGGTGACCTGATAGAGGTGTACAAGATGTTGAGAGGTATAGATCGGGTGGATTCTCGGAGGCTTTTTCCCAGGGCTGAAATGGCTGCTACGAGAGGACACAGGTTTAAGGTGCTGGGGAGTAGGTACAGAGGAGATCTCGTCAGGGGTCAGTTTTTCACTCAGAGGGTGGTGGGTGAGTGGAATCGGCTGCCGTCAATGGTGGTGGAGGCAAACTCGATAGGGTCTTTTAAGAGACTTCTGGATGAGTACATGGGACTTAATAGGATTGAGGGTTATAGGTAAGCCTATATATAGGCCTAGATAGGTAGGGACACGACCGGTGCAATTTGTGGGACGAAGGGCCTGTTTGTGCTGTAGCTTTTCTATGTTCTATGTTCTAAATCTCGCAGAAACGGCTACGGATTTGGGTTCCTGTTAACTCGGAGAGTTGAGCCATTATTTTTAAATCTTAAGAGCAAATCTGAGATGAAAACAGAAAGTGCTGGAAGTACTGAGCATGTTTGGCGTGATCTGCAGAGGAAAAAAACATTTCAGATTAATGATTAGTTCTGACGAAGAATCACCAGTCTTAAGTTAGCTGTTTCTTCACTGATTCTTGTATCTTTAAGATATCGTGACTGTATATTTTCCTTGCATACAGATTAGAGATACAAATATTTTACTGATGCATTGAAATGGAATATAAATGAAGATAAATATAACTTTGATGGAACATTTGCTGCTGCCTCTATATTTCCTTATTTTTTTTTCTCCTGGATTCACCGGACCCTCTGCGCTCTGTGGTTAAGGGTGCATCTGGTCAGTCTGCTCCCAGGTACTTCCATTAAACTGCTTAAACTGATTAGATTGAGGTGTGACGCAAGAATGCACAAGAACCTTGCTGAAGTTGTACAAGACATTGGTAAGGCCACACTTGGAATACTGTGTACAGTTCTGGTCACCGTATTATAGAAAGGATATTATTAAACTAGAAAGAGTGCAGAAAAGTTTTACTAGGATGATACCGGGACTTGATGGTTTGAGTTATAAGGAGAGGCTGGATAGACTGGGACTTTTTTCTCTGGAGCATAGAAGGTTGAGGGGTGATCTTATAGAGATCTATAAAATAATGAGGGGCATAGATCAGCGAGATAGTCAATATCTTTTCCCAAAGATAGGGGAGTCTAAAACTAGAGGGCACAGGTTTAAGGTGAGAGGGGAAGAGATACAAAAGTGTCCAGAGGGGCAATTTTTTCACACAGAGGGTGGTGAGTGTCTGGAATGAGCTGCCAGAGGTAGTAGTAGAGACGGGAACAATTTTGTCTTTTAGAAAGCGATTAGACAGTTACATGGGTAAGATGGGTATAGAGGGATATGGGCCAAACGCGGACAATTTGGACTAGCTTCAGGGTTTAAATAAAAGGGGCGCATGGACAAGTTGGGCCGAAGGGCCTGTTTCCATGCTGTAGACCTCTATGACTATAACCTGGGGTAAAGTTTCCATCCCGCCTATCGTGGGAATCGTCGTGTGTGGGATGGACAGTTTGACGGACAATTGAAAGGCCCATTGGTCCTGGGGAAGGAGGAGCTGGAAACCCCCCCACTCCCCCCGGCTCCCCTCCAGTTTTTCCCTTCTCTGTTTAGCGCAGTGATGGACACTGGTCTGGTGAGTGGGCCTCCTGAGTGATCCTCCTCCATCTCAGTGGGCCACAAGATTGAAATCGGGCTTGTTCACTAACCATGGATAAGATTAAATACATTTAATACACGCCAAATATTTCTTCACGTTATAGAAAATGTTTAATCCTTTATATGTCAATAGAACAATCATCAACTTCAAACGGTAAAAACAAAAGAAATATTTTCAGTTTGGACACAGAGAACGCACGGCTCTCTCAGTCAGCGTTGTGAGCAATCAGCACGCACCTCACTCACTCACCCTTACTTTACGTGTGAATTACTTTGATTGTAACGGTGGAGAAAAAACAATACAAATGGAAACCAGTGGAATGTGTAACCCTGCACAGGGGCAACAGTCAACACAATGTCTCCCCTCGTGGGCCGCATTCAGAAACCTGATGTGTCTCTGAGTCCGCAGGTTGCCTGTCACTCAGAGTTTGTTTATTCGTGTCACAAGTAGGCTTACATTAACACTGCAATGAAGTTACTGTGAAAATCCCCTAGTTGCCACACTGTGGCGCCTGTTCGGGTACACTGAGGGGGAATTTAGCACGGCCAACGCACCTTAACCAGCACATCTTTCAGACTGTGGGAGGAAACCAGAGCACCCGGAGGAAACCCACGCAGACATGGGGAGAATGTGTAGACTCCACACAGACAGTGATCCAAGCCGGGAATCGAACCCAGGTCACGGGCACTGTGAGGCAGCAATGCCGCCTACTGGCTGCGCTGCCTGGGAGGGTGGTAGAGGCAGGTTGCTTCACATAGAATCATAGAATCCCTACAGTGCAGAAGGAAGCTGTTCGGTCCATCGAGTCTGCACCGACAACAATTCCACCCTATCCCCGTAACCCCACATGTTTACCCTGCTGATCCCTCTAACCTATGGATCCTGGGACATTAAGGGGCCATTTAGCATAACCAATCAACCTAACCCGCACATCTTTGGACTGTGGGAGGAAACCGGAGCACCCGGAGGAAACCCAGGCAGACACAGGGAGAACATGCAGACTCCACACAGACAGTGACCCAAGCCGGGAATCGAACCCAGGTCCTTGGCGCTGTGAGGCAGCAGTGCTAACCACTGTGCTACCGTGCCGCCTACTGGTTGTGCTGCCTGGGAGGGTGGTAGAGACGGATTGCCTCACATCCTTTAAAAAGTACCTGGATGGACACTTGGCACATCAAAACATTCAGGGCTATCGGCCAAGTGCTGGCAGATGGGATTAGGTAGGAGTTCAGGTATTTCTAATGTGTCGGTGTCAACCCGATGGGCTGAAGGGCCTCTTCTGCGTTGTATGATTTTATGATGGGTTTGGGGCCTCCCTCAATTAGCATAACAGAACGTTAAAGAAGGTTGCTTGTTGGTACTGAACCAGAGTAGTGCCAATCCTCAGGAGAGACGCAAGAATGCCACGCATCAAAGAGGGCAACAGTTAATCACTTCTCTTTGTTCGAAAGTTTATAAAAGTATCAGTCCAAAGATGTAGGGTTAGGTGGATTGGCCAAGATAAATTGACCCTAGTGTCAGGGGGATGAGCAGGGTAAATATGAGGGATACGGGAAGCTTTTTCCCAGGGCAGAAATGACAATTACGAGGGGACACAAGGTCAAGATAAGTGGGGAAAGGTTCAGTGGAGATGTGCGGGGGATGTTTTTTACACAGAGGGTGGTGGGGGTCTGGAATGCGCTGCCAAGTGAAGTGGTTGAGGGGGATATATTAGCGACATTTAAGACTTATCTGGATAGACACATGAACAGACAGGGAATAGAGGGATACAGGCGGTTTGTCTAGATTGGACAATGTGATTGGCTCAGGCTTGGAGGGCCAAAGGGCCTGTTCCTGTGATGTACTGTTCTTTGTTCTTTGAATAGGGCCTGGTTGGGATAGTGGTCGGTACAGACCCGATGGGCCGAATGGCCTCATTCTGTATTGTAGGGATTCTATGATATGGGGGGCGACGAAATATTAAAGTAAGCCTAAGATTATGCAATTTTGTAATTTAATCCTGAAGTATTCCTTTAAATATTTTTGTATATCAGCAATTATTTTTAACTATTATCACAAGTAAATTATCTTTTGGTGCTGGCGGATTGGATGATCAGCAATGTTGCCGGTGGGGTGATTGTATTCTGCTCTCCTACAGAGGAACATTTTAAACTGAATCCAGAGGGGAATTGAAGCAACTGCTGCGATTCCCACACAGTAACATGATTTAGTTTCCAATCATTAATCACTACTTGAAGGTTAACTGTTTAGAAAACTTAATTATTTAAAATACACGCTGTTCCTTGATTTAAAATAAAAAGTTAAAATTGAAATAAGTTAACTTGAAGGTGGCTGCATTTCCGAGAATTACTCAGTTCCTGGTGTGATGCCCCACAACAAAGTTATATTTTGGACTATTTTATAACGCTGAAATACTGTTAGAAACACCTCCAACCAACAAACCTCGCAAGTGAGCTGAGACAAATGGCTTTTAAAAGAGAAAATCTGCTTCTCTCGTTCACTCAAATCAAGTCCTGTGATTGAGTCTAAGGAAAGACAAATTGATGAATCACAGGGTGAAAGCTGGGACATAGACATCTTGTAAATCATTGAGACGGCAGCACAGAGGGAAGCCATTTAGCCCGGCACAGTGGTTAGCACTGCTGCCTCACAGCGCCAGGGAACTGGGTTCGATTCCCAGCTTGGGTGACTGTCTGTGTGGAGTTTGCGTGTTCTCCCCGTGTCTGCGTGGGTTTCCTCTGAGCGCTCCGGTTTCCTCCCACATTCTGAAAGATGTGCTGGTTACGTGCATTTACCCGAACAGGTGCCGGAGTGTGGCGACCAGGCGATTTTCACAGTAACTTCATTGCAGTGTTAATGTAAGCCTACTTGTGACACTAATAAATAAAATAAACATTCCCGGCTCTTTGAAAGAACACTCATGCTTAGCTCCACACCCTCGCTTTTGCCCATAAACTGTAACTTGCTCAAGTACCTGGCCAACTTCCTTTTAAAATGATTTAGAATCACAGAATCCCTACAGTGCAGAAGGAGGCCATTCGGCCCATCGAGTCTACATCCATCACAATCCCACCCAGGCCCTATCCCCGTAACCCCACATTTTTGCCCCGCTAATCGCTGTAACCTACGCATCCCGGGACACTGAGGCGCAATTCAGCATGACCAATTCACCTAAGCTGCACATCTTTGGACTGTGGGAGGAAACCAGAGCACCCAGAGGAAGCCCACGCAGACACGGGGAGAATGTACAGACTCCGCACAGACAGTGACCCAAGCTGGGAATCGAACCCGGGCCCCTGGCACTGGGAGGCAGCAGTGCTAACCCACTGTGCCACCGTGCCACCCAAAATATTCTGTCGGGTTTGAGTGTGCACAGAACCCTAGCAGGGAAGGGGAAATGTAACACAGTGTCAGATGCTGCATTCAGTTAATATTCAACAATAAACATGAATTATTGATTTTTCTTCATTTTCAGATTAAATATGTACAAATGTTTCTCCTTCGTTTCGAACCGGGGACCTTTCGCGGGTAAGGTGAATGTGATAACCACTACACCACACAGACAGTGCTCAATTTATGGCATCAATATCTGACACCTTTTGTTGTCCACGTTTCAGATCCCAAGAGCTCGAGTGGGAAAAGAATAATCCTCGTTTCCCCTCTAGGGGCAGAATCTTACAGCCGTTCACACCGGCGGGATTTTCCGGACCCGCTGCGGTGAAAGGAGATTTGGCTGAGTGCCTAATTCTCCATCCTCGCTGGCAGTGGCAGTGGGGTGTGAACAGCCGGTAAGATCGCGCCCCAGGTCTTTTCCTGATTATTTTAAATCTACGACCTATGGTTATTGTAAAGGCAAAATACTGCGGATGCTGGAATCTGAAACAAAAACAGAAAATGCTGGAAAATCTCAGCGGGTCTGACAGGATCTGTGGAGAGAGAATAGAGCCAACGTTTCGAGTCTGGATGACCCTTCGTCAGAGCTGAAGACTAGGAAAATCAGACAAGATTTATACTGTGAGGATCGGGGGGGGTGGGATAGCTGGGGGGCTGTAATTGATAGGAATGGCATTACCCTGAGGAATGAACCAATAAGTGGCTATCACTTATATTGTTTAGCTGAAACAGGTGCAATGTGTGTACATGTGCTTTCTGTCGGCAAAGAACAGGGCCCTATTTATTAATATATGAATACGTGGTTGTTGCAGACAGAAAGGACATGTACATATTTTGCTTATTTCAGCGAAACAAAATAAATGATAACCATTCGCTGGTTCATTCCTCAGGGTAATGCCTTGACGAATCAGAGTCAAACTGCCTGGGTTAGATTTTCGAACAGTTCTTGGCAGTTAACTGTCAGTCACCATTACCTAGTGCATTCTCCATGGCAACACCTCTACCAATCAGAGTCCACTTGCCAACTAATCCACACTTTCTTACAAAGTTGTTGCCTGCCCTGACATTGGTATTCCTGATGAGTATAAGATGAAAATAATGCTTTAAACATGACCTTTCCCTCAACTTGATGATTTCTTTTTGGATCCTTAAAAGGTCTAACTTTTTCTCGAGCCACTTGCACTTAATGGGAGGGATTCTCCCATCTTGTCCGCTTCCGTCCCACTGCAAGTGAGAACAGAAAATTTGGCCAAAACCCCATTCATTTTAGGGCGGCACGTGGCACAGTGGTCAGCACTGCTGCCTCACAGCGCCAGGGACTCAAGTTCGATTCCCGGCTTGGGTCACTGTCTGTGTGGAGTTTGCACATTCTCCCCGTATCCACGTGGGTTTCCTCCGGGTGCTCCGGTTTCCTCCCAAACTCCAAAGATGTGCGGGTTTGGTGGATTGACTGCTAAATTGCCCCTTATAAACGTGTGAGGTTATGCAGATAGGGCGAGGGAGAGGACCTGGGTGCGATAATCGGAGCAGACCCGATGGGCCGAATGGCCTCCTTCTGCAATGCAAGGATTCTATGTTCCCAGCGGCAGCAGAAAGTCCCAGCCGCGAATGAGGGGGGAGGTTTTCGCTGTATATGTTTTGGAGTTCATGTTAATGTCGGCCACTAAACATCTCCTCCTCATTTCTCTTTGCTTTTATTTTAATTTCTCCAATCCCTCCTGTACTTTTCCTGAACCTTCCAGGTTTGTCATCCAGGGCACACTCGTTCCTTTCCATTCAAAGGAACATAATTAGTTTGTAACCAAACTCTCTCCTTTGCTCCATGGCTGCTTTACCGTACAATTATCTTCTCTAGTTGACCTGCTGGGTCACTTCTGCATTCTCTGAAGTGAGCTCTTCCACACCTGAGCATTTTTATGTCCAGTGTTTTCTGGGTTCCATTCCAGATTAAAATGGTAACTCTTTCGTTCTGCGCAGCTTGCTGCCGGACCCGCTGAGTGTGTCAGGCCTTTTCTGTTTTTGTTATTATGTTGTCTCAATCTATTTGAGGCTAATTAAAGTCTCTGAATGTTACACCACTTATTGTTTCACTGGATAGTCACCTGGACCCCCGGAAAGCTCAAAACCATTGTGGATGGAAAGAGTTAGAGGGATATGGGTCAAATGCAGGCAAATAGGTTTAGCTTAGATGGGCTTTCTGGTTGCATGGACCAGTTTGGGCCGAAGGGCCTGTCTCCGTGCCATAGATTCTATGAAGTGTCGGCTCCAGAAATGTTTCCCACTTGAGGTTCGGTGATGGGAAAATGTCCTTTTGTTTTTGAGGATTACACGGTTGCATCCACTAGTAAAATTGCGAATGGTTTTAACGGGTCATTTGGAGAGCAAAAGAAAAATTGACATCTGATCCAGTTTTGCCGTAGCACCCTGGAAGATTGATTGACTTGTAACTATCTGATGGCATCAAAGAAAGTCTTGGACAAACAATCACTTTGGCTTCCCATGCATCAATCCCCATGCATTAAATGGGGTGACACAGCGGTTTGCACTGCCGCCTCACAGCACCGGAGTCTGCATGTTCTCCCCATGTCTGCGTGGGTTTCCTCCGGGTGCTCCGGTTTCCTTCCACAGTCCAAAGACGTGCTGGTTAGAGTGCATTGGACATGCTCAATTCTCCCTCAGTGTACCCGAACAGGCGCCGGAGTGTGGAGACTAGGGGATTTTCACAGGAACTTCATTGCAGTCTGTGGACAGAGAAAGAATGGCTACAAGGCCGCAAGGAACTACAAAAAGTCGTAAATGTAGCCCAATCCATCACGCAAACCAGCTTCCCATCCATTGACTCTGTCTACTCTTCCCGCTGCCTTGGCAAAGCAGCCAGCATAATTAAGGACCCCACTCACCCCGGACATTCTCTCTTCCACCTTCTTCCTCTGGGAAAAAGATACAAGTCTGAGGTCACATGCCAACCGACTCAAGAACAGCTTCTTCCCTGCTGCTGTCAGACTTTTGAATGGACTTACCTTGCATGAAGTTGATCTTTCTCTACACCCTGGCTATGACTGTAACACTACATTCTGCACTTTCCCATTTCCTACTCTATGAATGGTAAGTTTTGTCTGTATAGTGCTACTGTGCAGAGGGACCTGGGGGTCCTTGTGCACGAATCGTAAAAACTCAGTCTGCAGGTGCAGCAGTGATCAAGAAGGCGAATGGAATGTTGGCCTTTATCGCGAGGGGGATAGAATATAAAAGCAGGGAGGTCTTGCTGCAACTGTACAAGGCACTGGTGAGGCCGCAACTGGAGTACTGTGTGCAGTTTTGGTCCTCTTATTTGCGAAAGGATATATTGGCCTTGGAGGGAGTGCAGAGAAGGTTCACCAGGTTGATACCGGAGATGAGGGGTGTAGCTTATGAGGAGAGATTGAACAGATTGGGTCTGTACTCGTTGGAGTTTAGAAGGCTGAGGGGTGATCTTATAGAGACATATAAGAATGAAGGGGCTGGATAGGGTAGAGGTAGAGAGATTCTTTCCACTTAGAAGGGAAGCCAGAACTAGAGGGCATAGCCTCAAAATAAGTGGGGGCCGGTTCAGAACAGAGTTGAGGGGGAACTTCTCTCAGAGGGTAGTGAATCTCTGGAATTCTCTGCCCATTGAAGTGGTGGAAGCTACCTCGTTGAACATGTTTAAATCACGGGTAGATAGATTTCTAATCGCTAAGGGAATTAAGGGATATGGGGAGCAGGCGGGTAAGTGGAACTGATTCACTTCAGATCAGCCATGATCTTATTGAATGGCGCGGCAGGCTCGAGGGGCTAGATGGCCGACTCCTGCTCCTATTTCTTATGTTCTTATGAAACAATACTTTTCACTGTATGTTAATACATGTGAGAATAATAAATCAAATCAAATCAAATCAAAACAATAATTGAACAACAATAATGGCAACAGTGGCTTTAAAATGGCTGTTCTGGCTGAGAGTGAAGCATGCTGGATTTTTGGTCAATTTATAGATTAAACCAGATGGAGGCCATAAAGAGGCTCTGGTCTGGGAGCTGTGATCTGAAGCTTCCTGTGTTGGTCAGATCCGGGAAGTTGTTCACATTAACTGAGACACCGTGTCTCCGATTTATAGCTGCTATGTATGGGGCATGTAAAATGAACTAAGCATCATGGCGTTGTTCAAAAGTAATTTCACTGGATGTTCGAGCCATGTGATTAGTTTCTGGTTACACAATTGGCCGAATGACAGAGAATCTTCCGGAAGTGAGGGGAGAATTGTGGATAAAAGACATGTGAGTCCTTTGTTTGGCAGTGATAACTCGAAGAGACCAACCATTGCAACAAGACTTGTGCCCTGAAGGATGCTTCAGAGAACAAGAAGATAAATTCTACTTCGAGGATATTTCTTGACCAAGTTTTTCCTAAACTTTGTAGTATCTATTTTCAGTTAAATAGTTAAAGTTGAAGTTCAGTTAGAGTTAAAGTTCAGCAAAGAGTTCATGAGTTGAAACTGTTTATGTTTGAGTTGGTACTCGGAGTGTTAATAGAACATAGAACATAGAACATAGAAAGCCACAGCACAAACAGGCCCTTCGGCCCACAAGTTGCGCCGATCACATCCCCACCTCTAGGCCTATCTATAGCCCTCAATCCCATTAAATCCCATGTACTCATCCAGAAGTCTCTTAAAAGACCCCAACGAGTTTGCCTCCACCACCACCGACGTCAGCCGATTCCACTCACCCACCACTCTCTGAGTGAAAAACTTACCCCTGACATCTCCTCTGTACCTACCCCCCAGCACCTTAAACCTGTGTCCTCTCGTAGCAACCATTTCAGCCCTTGGAAATAGCCTCTGGGAGTCTACCCTATCCAGACCTCTCAACATCTTGTAAACCTCTATCAGGTCACCTCTCATCCTTCGTCTCTCCAGGGAGAAGAGACCAAGCTCCCTCAACCTATCCTCATAAGGCATGCCCCCCAATCCAGGCAACATCCTTGTAAATCTCCTCTGCACCCTTTCAATGGCTTCAACATCTTTCCTGTAATGAGGTGACCAGAACTGCGCGCAGTACTCCAAGTGGGGTCTAACCAGGGTCCTATAAAGCTGCAGCATTATCTCCCGACTCCTAAACTCAATCCCTCGATTAATGAAGGCCAGTACGCCGTACGCCTTCTTGACCGCATCCTCCACTTGCGAGGCCGATTTAAGAGTCCTATGGACCCGGACCCCAAGGTCCTTCTGATCCTCTACACTGCTAAGAATGGTACCCTTCATATTATACTGCTGCTTCATCCCATTGGATCTGCCAAAATGGATCACCACACACTTATCCGGGTTGAAGTCCATCTGCCACTTCTCCGCCCAGTCTTGCATTCTATCTATGTCTCGCTGCAACTTCTGACATCCCTCCAAACCATCCACAACACCACCTACCTTGGTGTCGTCAGCAAACTTACCAACCCATCCCTCCACTTCCTCATCCAGGTCATTTATGAAAATGACAAACAGCAAGGGTCCCAGAACAGATCCCTGGGGCACTCCACTGGTCACTGACCTCCATGCAGAGAAAGACCCCTCCACAGCCACTCTCTGCCTTCTGCAGGCAAGCCAGTTCTGGATCCACAAGGCAACAGCCCCTTGGATCCCATGCCCTCTCACTTTCTCAAGAAGTCTTGCATGGGGGACCTTATCGAACGCCTTGCTGAAGTCCATATAGACCACATCCACCGCTCTTCCTTCGTCAATGTGTTTGGTCACATTTTCAAAGAACTCAACCAGGCTTGTAAGGCACGACCTGCCCTTGACAAAGCCGTGCTGACTACTTTTGATCATACTAAACTTCTCTAGATGATCATAAATCCTGTCTCTCAGGATCCTCTCCATCAACTTACCAACCACTGAGGTTAGACTCACCGGTCGGTAATTTCCCGGGCTGTCCCTGTTCCCTTTCTTGAATATAGGGACCACATCTGCAATCCTCCAATCCTCCGGAACCTCTCCCGTCTCCATCGACGATGCAAAGATCATCGCCAAAGGCTCCGCAATCTCCTCCCTCGCCTCCCACAGTAACCTGGGGTACATCCCATCCGGTCCCGGCGACTTACCAACCTTGATGCCATTCAATAGTTCCAACACATCCTCTTTCTTTATGTCCACATGCTCGATCCTTTCTGTCCACCGCAAACCAGCAGTACAACCACCCAGATCCCTTTCCACCGTGAATACCGAGGTAAAGTATTCATTAAGCAGCTCCGCCATTTCTAACGGTTCCGCACAAACTTTTCCCCCTTCACCTTTTAAGGGTCCTATGCCTTCACATCTCATCCTTTTACTCTTGACATATTTGTAGAAAGCCTTGGGATTCTCCTTAATCTTACCCGCCAAGGCCTTCTCATGACCCCTTCTCGCTCTCCTAATTTCCTTCTTAAGCTCCTTCCTACATCCCGTATACTCCTCTAAATCCTTAACACCTCCTAGCTCTCTGAACCTTCTGTACGCCTCTCTTTTCTTATTCACCAGGTTCATCACAACCTTCGTGCACCACGGTTCCCGTACCCTACCAACACCCCCCTGTCTCATCGGAACGTTGTCATGCAGAGCTCCAGACAAACATTCCTTGAAAAACCTCCACTTTCCTTCGGTACTTTTCCCCAAGAATGCCTCCTTCCAATTTACCCGTCTAATTTCCTCCCTGATGACACTGTATTTCCCTTTACTCCAGAGAAACACTTTCCTAGCCTGCCTGATCCTATCTCTTTCCAATGCTATCGTGAAGGAGATAGAATTATGATCGCTATCCCCAAGATGCTCACCCACTGAGAGATCCTCCACCTGTCCAGGTTCATTAGCCAGCACCAGATCAAGTACAGCCTCTCCTCTAGTAGGCTTATCCACATACTGTGTCAGGAAACTCTCCTGGACACACCTAACAAACTCCTCTCCATCCAAACCCCTAGCCCTAGGGATATTCCAATCTATGTTTGGGAAATTAAAATCTCCCATCACGACAACTCTGTTATTCCTACATCTCTCCAGGATCTGTTTCCCCATCTGCTCCTCAACATCTCTGTTACTATTGGGCGGCCTATAGAAAACACCCAGCAACGTTACCGACCCCTTCCTGTTCCTCACCTCCACCCACAGAGACTCCGTAGTCAATCCCTCCACGGCGTCCACCTTCTCTACAGCCGTGACACTATCCCTGATCAACAGTGCCACTCCCCCCCCTCTCTTGCCTCCCTCCCTGTCCTTCCTGAAACATCTAAAACCCGGCACCTGAAGCACCCAGTCCTGTCCCTGAGACATCCAAGTCTCCGTAATGGCCACCACATCACAATTCGAAGCAGCAATCCACGCTCTAAGCTCATCCACTTTATTCACTACACTCCTGGCATTAAAATAGACACATCTCAGACCTTCAGCCTGAGCACTTCCCTTCTCCATCACTCGTCTAACCTCCCTCTTACCCTGTTTACATTCCTTATCTATTTGCGAGCTAACCTCCTCGCTCTCAGTCCCCTCATTTCGATTCCCTCCCCCCAACCTTTCTAGTTTAAAGTCTCTCCAGTAGCCTTAGCCAACCTTCCCGCCAGGATATTGGTCCCCCTGGGATTCAAGAAATAAAGAAATAATTGAATTACTGTCCTTGTCTGTTTCATTAAACTAGAATGCTAGAAATGTGTTTAAATTAAAGTTGTATAACACGTGTTAATGATTTGATTTGATTTATTATTGTCACATGTATTGGAATGCAGTGAAAAGTATTGTTTCTTTAATGTGGAGATGCCGGCGTTGGACTGGGGTAAGCACAGTAAGAAGTCTCACAACACCAGGTTAAAGTCCAACAGGTTTATTTGGAATCACAAGCTTTTGGAGTGCTGCCCCTTCAAGGAGGCAGCGCTCCGAAAACTCATGATTCCAAATACACTTGTTGGACTTTAACCTGGCGTTGTGAGACTTCTTATTGTTTCTTGCGCACTGTACAGACAAAACATACGTGCATAGAGAAGGAAAGGAGAAGGTGCAGAATGTAGTGTTACAGTCATAGCTAGGGTGTCGAGAAAGATCAACTTAATGCGAGGTAGGTCCATTCAAAAGTCTGATGTAATGTAAGTCTACCTGTGACACTAATAAATAAACTTTAAACTTTTATCAACTGTATGAACAGTAGCTGGAGAAAGAAATTCTAATTCTCATTTTCAAAGTGAAGATATCTTTCCCCTCTGTACTTCACCTGGTATTTCTCTGCTTTCAGATTCCACTCTGAACCACGATCCAATGTTCCAACTCTTGCTGCTCGGATAGTTTTTGATGATAGATGATAATCCTTGAGTTCAGAAAACCAAAAGAATTCTTATTATATCAGGCAGCTTTGAGCTGGGAAAATGTTCTGCAATATTTGGCTTTGCTAAAAACTAAAACTCTGGATTATCACATGAACCAGTATAAAACAGTACCATTCACTGCTCCACGTACATGAATTATCTCCCAGTTACATAAGAACATAAGAAATAGGAGCAGGAGTAGGCCATCTAGCCCCTCGAGCCTGCCCCGCCATTCAATAAGATCACGTCAAAGGAAATTGGTGGAAAACATTAATGTTTGTTGTCTTGTGATTTGGTCTATTTGCATGCTTGATCTTTAGGCAGCACCTTCCAAACCAAAGATCTCTCCCATCTAGAAGGACAAGGGCAGCAGATAAATGGGAACTCCACCACCTGGAGGTTCCCCTCCGAGCCACTCACCATCCTGACTTGGAAACATATCGCCATTCCTTCACTGTCCATGGGTCAAAATCCTGGAATTCCTTCCAAAACGGCATTGTGGGTCAACCCACAGCATGTGGACAGCAGCAATTCAAGAAGGCAGCTCAAAGGCAACTAGGGATGGGCAATAAATGCTGGCCAGCCAGTGACGCCCATGTCCCACGAATGGATTAAAACAAATAACACATTGAAAATGAAGATTTGGTCCTACACCTCAACTTTGGAACAGAGAAACTAGAGAACCGATGTCCCCTTGCTGACGTGAGAGTGTCGTGTAGGAAAGGTACGAGAAAGTAGAGTGGGAGTTTGAAAATCAGCTTCAAGCAAGGTTTGCAGAAGGAAATTGAAAATATCATTGAGAATGGTCAGGCTTGTGTCTAGTTTGATTGTGGGAAGGTGCCAAGTTACTTACAACACGGACAAACATTTTGGTCCACGCTGCTGAAACATTTCACCGATCCTTTAAAACTGTTCACCAGTTCAGTATCTCAAGAGGTTAGGTTCAATCTATAACCAACACTGGCAAATACAGGCACAAGGACAGCAAGGGATGCCACACTCATAAGTCATGACCAGAAACTGAACTGGGCCAGCCATGTAAACACAATGGCTACAAGAGCAGGTCAGAGGCTAGGACTATTGCGGCGAGTAACTCACCTCCTGACTCCCCAAAGCTTATCCACCATCTACAAGGCACGAGTCAGGAGTGTGATGGAATACTCCCCACTTACCTGGATGGGTGTGGCTCCAACAACACTCAAGAAGCTCAACACCATGTAGGACAAAGCAGCCCCACTTGATTGGCACCACATCTACAAGCATTCACTCCTTCCACCACCGATGAATAGTGGTGTGTACTATTCATCGGTGTGTACTATCTACAAGATGCACTCCAGGAGCTCACCAAGGCTCTTTCGACAGCACCTTCCAAACTCATGACCACTATCACCTATAAGGGCAAGAGCAGCAGATATATGGGAACGCCATCACCTGTAAGTTTCTCTCTCAGCCACCTATCATCCTGACTTGGAAATATAGCGCCGTTTCTTCACTGACACTGTTAAAATCCTGGAACTCCCTCCCTAACAGCGCTATGGGTGTACGACACCTCAGGGACTGCAGCGGGTTCAAGAAGGCAGCTCACCACCACCTTCTCAAGGGCAACTAGGGATGGGCAATAAATGCTGGCCTAGCCAGCGATGCCCACATCTTATGAATGAAAAAAAATGGATGGCAGCACAGTGTTTCGAGGCCACTACTGTGTATGACAGAATACTGAGAGGCCTGGATAGATTGGACGTGGAGAGGATGTTTCCATTAGTGGGAGAGACTAGAACCAGAGGGCACAACCCCAGGCTAAAGGGATGATCCTTTAAAACGGAGATGAGGAGGAATTTCTTCAGCCAGAGGGTGGTGAATCTGTGGAACTCTTTGCCGCAGAAGGCTGTGGAGGCCAGGTCATTGATGTCTTTAAGACAGAGATAGATAGGTTCTTGATTAACAAGAGGATCAGGGGTAATGGGGAAAAGGCAGGAGAATGGGGATGAGAAAAATATCAGCCATGATTGAATGGCGGAGCAGACTCGATGGGCCGAGTGGCCTAATTCTGCTCCTATGTCTTATGGTCTTATTCTGTCAGTGATAAGATAGGTCTTCTGTCACCCTTTTAAAGTATAATAATTTAAATAACATGGGATTGTTGAGTGATTAATTAGAGCCAGATTGTGTAGAATTTATTAGATGCCTGGTTAGTTCCACATTAAAGTAAAGTTTATTTATTAGTCACAAGTAGGCTTACATTAACACTGCAATGAAATTACTGTGAAATTCCCCTAGTCGCCACATTTCGGCGCCTGTTCGGGTCAATGCACCTAACCAGCACGTCTTTCAGACTGTGGGAGAAAACCGGAGCACCCGGAGGAAACCCATGCAAACACGGGGAGAACGTGCAAACTCCACACAGATAGTGACCCAAGCTGGGAATCGAACCCGGGTCCCTGGCGCTGTGAGGCAGCAGTGCTAACCACATTGTGTAGTAGCAAGAAGCAGAAGAATTTTTGGTGATATATATACGTTTGTTCTTCAGTAATGAAATGTGCAGTAATTGAAGTATTTGTGATATTACGCAATTATTTGCATAAAATATGTATGAAATATTTTTCAGTAAATCTCCCGAGTAATTAGAATTACCGCAATTCGAGGACTGTTGGGCAAGTTCTAATTTTATTTCTTAAAGAAACTTACCTCGAAACTTTAAAATGCGAATTCCGCCCTGCACAAGATAGGAATGGCAGCCAGAAAGATCTCTACAGACACCTGGAGGGTCACAAACAGGATTCAAACTGAAACACAGCCAGGGAGAAGGTGACGTAGCGACGAAATTTAAAGAACAGCACAACAGAATCAAATCTCTGCGAATAAATCAATTATTTGATTTGATATGATTTATTATTCTGGTGGCACAAGTGGTTAGCACTGCTGCCTCACAGCGCCAGAGACCCGAGTTCAATTCCCGGCTTGGGGAACATACAGTGTGGAGTTTGCACGTTCTCCCCGTGTCTGTGTGGGTTTCCTCCGGGTGCTCCGGTTTCCTCCCACAGTCTGAAAGACGTGCGGGTTAGGTGCATTGGCCATGCTAAATTCTCCCTCAGTGTACCCAAACAGGTGCTGGAGTGTGGCGACTAGGGGATTTTCACAGTAACTTCATTGCAGTGTTAATGTAAGCCTACTTGTGACTAACAAGTAAACTTTACTTCATTGTCACATGTATTAACATACAGTGAAAAGTATTGTTTCTTGTGCGCTATACAGACAAAACATACCGATCATAGAGAAGGAAAGGAGAGGGTGCAGAATGTAGTGTTACAGTCATAGCTAGGGTGTAGAGAAAGATCAACTTAATGCAAGACAGGTCCATTCAAAAGTCTGACAGCAGCAGGGAAGAAACACAAACAAAAAGCTAGTTAGAAAATGCAGACAAGAGAAAATGACAAATGAATAAATAACCAGAAATATAAATAGGTAAAATGATGAATTGTTGGAATGATTTGCTACGTGATTTACCGGCTAGTTCCGTGACCGATAAACAGCAATAACTTACATTCACAAGCAGCTCCAACACTCAAGAAACTCAACACCATCCAGGACAAAGCAGCCCCGCTTGATTGGCACCACATCCCCAAACATCCATTCCCTCCACCACCGACGCTCAGTAGCAGCAGTGTGTACTATCGACAAGATGCACTGCAGCAATTCACCAAGGATCCTTAGACAGCACCTTCCAAACCCACAACCACTTCCATCTAGAAGGACAAGGGCAGCAGATACACGGGAACACCACCACCTGCAAGTTCCCCTCCAAGCCACTCACCATCCTGATTTGGAAATATATCGCCGTTCCTTGACTGTTGCTGGGTCAAAATCCTTGAACTCCCTCTCTAACAGCACTGTAGATGTACCTACACCTCAGGGACTGCAATGGTTCAGGAAAGCGGTTCACTGTCACTTCTTAAGTGAAATTATGAGGTGGAGATGTCGGCATTGGACTGGGGTGGGCACAGTGAGAAGTCTCACAACACCAGGTTAAAGTCCAACAGGTTTATTTGGAATCATGAGCTTTCGGAGCGCTGCTCCTTCATCAGGTGAGTGGCTCCTTCATCAGATGAAGGAGCAGCGCTCCGAAAGCTCGTGATTCCAAATAAACCTGTTGGACTTTAACCTGGTGTTGTGAGACTTCTTACAAGTGAAATTAGGGATGGGCAATAAATGCTGGTCTGGTCAGCGACACCCACATCCCGCAAAATAAACTTTAAGAAGTAATGCGTCTTGGGGGAGGTGGGGGGGGGGGGGGGGGCGAGGGTGGTGTCTGTCTGGTCTCTGACTACCCAAACAGTGAAAGACCTGGGCCAATCGTTTTCAAGTTCTCATCTGGACAAATTGTTCGCATCGATGCATTCCTGTCGCACTGTGTTTGGGCGCCAGTAATACAGTTTCCTTTAATATAGAGCTACTTTTCACGTCTACCGTCCTGACTTCATGCACCGGTAAACATTACAAACACAATTGAACAGAACTTACCATAATAGATACAGTCACAGCTTCAGTGCACACTCAGTGCTTAATAATAACACTCCAAATGTTAATGTTCATCTTGTGTGGGCCAGGAACTCCACTTATCAATGAGAAACACAATTACCTGTAGGACTATCCGTTAGATCTGGAATTCCTGTATGAATTGGGAACAAAAGATTAAATTACTCAACTGTACAAATCATCAAACCCATCCGTTCCGTTCACGCCTCTTCTTGAACTTGCAAAATAATCAATCGCACCTTCACACAGATATTTAAATTGTTTAAAATCAAAGGAACTGAACTTTTTAATTAGTTACTGCTTCAAATGGTTTTTAGAAATGTATCTTCATACCTCACTAAAAAGCTTAAAGTTTATTTATTGCCACAAGTAGGCTTGCATTAACACTGCAATGATATTACAGTGAAAATCCCCCACTCGCCACACTCTGGCGCCTGTTCATAGATCATAGAGACCATAGAATCATACAGTACAGAAGGAGGCCATTCAGCCCAACAAATCTGCACCGACCACAATTCCACCCAGGCTCCATCCCCATAACCCCATGCATTTACCTTAGCTAGTCCCCCTGACACTAAGGGGCAATTTAGCACGGGCAATCGACCTAACCCGCACGTCTTTGGACTGTGGGAGGAAACCGGAACACCCAGAGGAAACCCACGCAGACACGGGGAGAACGTGCAAACTCCACACAGACAGTGACCCAAGCCGGGAAGCGAACCCGGGTCCCTGGCGCTGTGAGACAGCAGTGCTAACCACTGTGCCGCCCCACATTTCCAGCAACTTTGTTTTTACAAGGATATTAGGGATAAGATTAGGTCGAAGAATATCTCTTAAAGACAGATGCAAGTGATACGGGAATTGAGAATATGGAATCTGTGAGGCAGCAGTGCGAACCACTGTGCCGTCTATTGTTAATGCCACAGTCCGAAATACGTGCTGGTTAGACTGCATTGGCCGTGCTAAATTCTCCCTCAGTGTAACCCGAACAGGCGCCGGAGTGTGGCGACGAAGGGATTTTCACAGTAACTTCATTGCAGTGTTAATGTGAGCCTTAATAAATAAAGTCTGTTTCGCTAATATTGGTGATAAATGTTGGCCAGGTCAAAGGGAGAACCTTGTCACCCTTCGTCAAATAACACATGTCATACGACGAATAGATCTGAGACTGCAGCTGCAACAGTGCAGCACCCTGAATGTAACAACAGTGCAGCACCCTGAATGTAACAACAGTGCAGCACCCTGAATGTAACAACAGTGCAGCGCCCTGAATGTAACAACAGTGCAGCACCCTGAATGTAACAACAGTGCAGCGCCCTGAATGTAACAACAGCGCAGTGCCCTGAATGTAACAACAGCGCAGCGCCCTGAATGTAACAACAGTGCAGCGCCCTGAATGTAACAACAGTGCAGCACCCTGAATGTAACAACAGCGCAGCGCCCTGAATGTAACAACAGTGCAGCACCCTGAATGTAACAACAGCGCAGCGCCCTGAATGTAACAACAGTGCAGCACCCTGAATGTAACAACAGTGCAGCACCCTGAATGTAACAACAGCGCAGCGCCCTGAATGTAACAACAGTGCAGCACCCTGAATGTAACAACAGCGCAGTGCCCTGAATGTAACAACAGTGCAGCACCCTGAATGTAACAACAGTGCAGCATTCTGAATGTAACAACAGCGCAGTGCCCTGAATGTAACAACAGCGCAGTGCCCTGAATGTAACAACAGTGCAGCACCCTGAATGTAACAACAGTGCAGCACCCTGAATGTAACAACAGTGCAGCACCCTGAATGTAACAACAGCGCAGTGCCCTGAATGTAACAACAGCGCAGTGCCCTGAATGTAACAACAGTGCAGCACCCTGAATGTAACAACAGTGCAGCACCCTGAATGTAACAACAGTGCAGCACCCTGAATGTAACAACAGTGCAGCATTCTGAATGTAACAACAGCGCAGTGCCCTGAATGTAACAACAGCGCAGTGCCCTGAATGTAACAACAGTGCAGTGCCCTGAATGTAACAACAGCGCAGCGCCCTGAATGTAACAACAGCGCAGTGCCCTGAATGTAACAACAGTGCAGCATTCTGAATGTAACAACAGCGCAGTGCCCTGAATGTAACAACAGTGCAGCATTCTGAATGTAACAACAGCGCAGTGCCCTGAATGTAACAACAGCACAGTGCCCTGAATGTAACAACAGCGCAGCATTCTGAATGTAACAACAGTGCAGCATTCTGAATGTAACAACAGCGCAGTGCCCTGAATGTAACAACAGTGCAGCACCCTGAATGTAACAACAGTGCAGCACCCTGAATGTAACAACAGTGCAGCACCCTGAATGTAACAACAGCGCAGTGCCCTGAATGTAACAACAGCGCAGTGCCCTGAATGTAACAACAGTGCAGCACCCTGAATGTAACAACAGTGCAGCACCCTGAATGTAACAACAGTGCAGCACCCTGAATGTAACAACAGTGCAGCATTCTGAATGTAACAACAGCGCAGTGCCCTGAATGTAACAACAGCGCAGTGCCCTGAATGTAACAACAGTGCAGTGCCCTGAATGTAACAACAGTGCAGCACCCTGAATGTAACAACAGCGCAGCACCCTGAATGTAACAACAGTGCAGCGCCCTGAATGTAACAACAGCGCAGCACCCTGAATGTAACAACAGCGCAGTGCCCTGAATGTAACAACAGTGCAGCATTCTGAATGTAACAACAGCGCAGTGCCCTGAATGTAACAACAGTGCAGCATTCTGAATGTAACAACAGCGCAGTGCCCTGAATGTAACAACAGCACAGTGCCCTGAATGTAACAACAGCGCAGCATTCTGAATGTAACAACAGTGCAGCATTCTGAATGTAACAACAGCGCAATGCCCTGAATGTAACAACAGTGCAGTGCCCTGAATGTAACAACAGTGCAGCATTCTGAATGTAACAACAGCGCAGTGCCCTGAATGTAACAACAGTGCAGCATTCTGAATGTAACAACAGCACAGTGCCCTGAATGTAACAACAGCGCAGCATTCTGAATGTAACAACAGCGCAGTGCCCTGAATGTAACAACAGCGCAGCATTCTGAATGTAACAACAGTGCAGCATTCTGAATGTAACAACAGTGCAGCATTCTGAATGTAACAACAGTGCAGCATTCTGAATGTAACAACAGCACAGTGCCCTGAATGTAACAACAGCGCAGCATTCTGAATGTAACAACAGTGCAGCATTCTGAATGTAACAACAGTGCAGCATTCTGAATGTAACAACAGCGCAGCATTCTGAATGTAACAACAGTGCAGCATTCTGAATGTAACAACAGTGCAGTGCCCTGAATGTAACAACAGCGCAGCATTCTGAATGTAACAACAGTGCAGCATTCTGAATGTAACAACAGTGCAGTGCCCTGAATGTAACAACAGTGCAGTGCCCTGAATGTAACAACAGTGCAGCACCCTGAATGTAACAACAGTGCAGCGCCCTGAATGTAACAACAGTGCAGTGCCCTGAATGTAACAACAGCGCAGTGCCCTGAATGTAACAACAGCGCAACACCCTGAATGTAACAACAGTGCAGCACCCTGAATGTAACAACAGTGCAGTGCCCTGAATGTAACAACAGCGCAACACCCTGAATGTAACAACAGTGCAGCACCCTGAATGTAACAACAGTGCAGCACCCTGAATGTAACAACAGTGCAGTGCCCTGAATGTAACAACAGCGCAACACCCTGAATGTAACAACAGTGCAGCACCCTGAATGTAACAACAGTGCAGCACCCTGAATGTAACAACAGTGCAGCATTCTGAATGTAACAACAGCACAGTGCCCTGAATGTAACAACAGCGCAGTGCCCTGAATGTAACAACAGTGCAGTGCCCTGAATGTAACAACAGCGCAGTGCCCTGAATGTAACAACAGCGCAGTGCCCTGAATGTAACAACAGCGCAGTGCCCTGAATGTAACAACAGTGCAGTGCCCTGAATGTAACAACAGCGCAGTGCCCTGAATGTAACAACAGCGCAGTGCCCTGAATGTAACAACAGTGCAGTGCCCTGAATGTAACAACAGTGCAGCACCCTGAATGTAACAACAGCGCAGTGCCCTGAATGTAACAACAGTGCAGCACCCTGAATGTAACAACAGCGCAGTGCCCTGAATGTAACAACAGCACAGTGCCCTGAATGTAACAACAGTGCAGCATTCTGAATGTAACAACAGTGCAGCACCCTGAATGTAACAACAGCGCAGTGCCCTGAATGTAACAACAGCGCAGTGCCCTGAATGTAACAACAGCGCAGTGCCCTGAATGTAACAACAGCGCAGTGCCCTGAATGTAACAACAGCGCAGTGCCCTGAATGTAACAACAGCGCAGTGCCCTGAATGTAACAACAGCGGAGTGCCCTGAATGTAACAACAGCGCAGTGCCCTGAATGTAACAACAGCGCAGTGCCCTGAATGTAACAACAGTGCAGTGCCCTGAATGTAACAACAGCGCAGTGCCCTGAATGTAACAACAGCGCAGTGCCCTGAATGTAACAACAGTGCAGTGCCCTGAATGTAACAACAGCGCAGTGCCCTGAATGTAACAACAGTGCAGTGCCCTGAATGTAACAACAGCGCAGTGCCCTGAATGTAACAACAGCGCAGTGCCCTGAATGTAACAACAGTGCAGTGCCCTGAATGTAACAACAGCGCAGTGCCCTGAATGTAACAACAGCGCAGTGCCCTGAATGTAACAACAGTGCAGTGCCCTGAATGTAACAACAGCACAGTGCCCTGAATGTAACAACAGTGCAGCATTCTGAATGTAACAACAGTGCAGCACCCTGAATGTAACAACAGCGCAGTGCCCTGAATGTAACAACAGCGCAGTGCCCTGAATGTAACAACAGCGCAGTGCCCTGAATGTAACAACAGCGCAGTGCCCTGAATGTAACAACAACGCAGTGCCCTGAATGTAACAACAGCGCAGTGCCCTGAATGTAACAACAGCGCAGTGCCCTGAATGTAACAACAGTGCAGCACCCTGAATGTAACAACAGCGCAGTGCCCTGAATGTAACAACAGCGCAGTGCCCTGAATGTAACAACAGCGCAGTGCCCTGAATGTAACAACAGTGCAGCACCCTGAATGTAACAACAGTGCAGCACCCTGAATGTAACAACAGTGCAGCACCCTGAATGTAACAACAGTGCAGCATTCTGAATGTAACAACAGCGCAGTGCCCTGAATGTAACAACAGCGCAGTGCCCTGAATGTAACAACAGTGCAGTGCCCTGAATGTAACAACAGCGCAGCGCCCTGAATGTAACAACAGCGCAGTGCCCTGAATGTAACAACAGTGCAGCATTCTGAATGTAACAACAGCGCAGTGCCCTGAATGTAACAACAGTGCAGCATTCTGAATGTAACAACAGCGCAGTGCCCTGAATGTAACAACAGCACAGTGCCCTGAATGTAACAACAGCGCAGCATTCTGAATGTAACAACAGTGCAGCATTCTGAATGTAACAACAGCGCAGTGCCCTGAATGTAACAACAGTGCAGCACCCTGAATGTAACAACAGTGCAGCACCCTGAATGTAACAACAGTGCAGCACCCTGAATGTAACAACAGCGCAGTGCCCTGAATGTAACAACAGCGCAGTGCCCTGAATGTAACAACAGTGCAGCACCCTGAATGTAACAACAGTGCAGCACCCTGAATGTAACAACAGTGCAGCACCCTGAATGTAACAACAGTGCAGCATTCTGAATGTAACAACAGCGCAGTGCCCTGAATGTAACAACAGCGCAGTGCCCTGAATGTAACAACAGTGCAGTGCCCTGAATGTAACAACAGTGCAGCACCCTGAATGTAACAACAGCGCAGCACCCTGAATGTAACAACAGTGCAGCGCCCTGAATGTAACAACAGCGCAGCACCCTGAATGTAACAACAGCGCAGTGCCCTGAATGTAACAACAGTGCAGCATTCTGAATGTAACAACAGCGCAGTGCCCTGAATGTAACAACAGTGCAGCATTCTGAATGTAACAACAGCGCAGTGCCCTGAATGTAACAACAGCACAGTGCCCTGAATGTAACAACAGCGCAGCATTCTGAATGTAACAACAGTGCAGCATTCTGAATGTAACAACAGCGCAATGCCCTGAATGTAACAACAGTGCAGTGCCCTGAATGTAACAACAGTGCAGCATTCTGAATGTAACAACAGCGCAGTGCCCTGAATGTAACAACAGTGCAGCATTCTGAATGTAACAACAGCACAGTGCCCTGAATGTAACAACAGCGCAGCATTCTGAATGTAACAACAGCGCAGTGCCCTGAATGTAACAACAGCGCAGCATTCTGAATGTAACAACAGTGCAGCATTCTGAATGTAACAACAGTGCAGCATTCTGAATGTAACAACAGTGCAGCATTCTGAATGTAACAACAGCACAGTGCCCTGAATGTAACAACAGCGCAGCATTCTGAATGTAACAACAGTGCAGCATTCTGAATGTAACAACAGTGCAGCATTCTGAATGTAACAACAGCGCAGCATTCTGAATGTAACAACAGTGCAGCATTCTGAATGTAACAACAGTGCAGTGCCCTGAATGTAACAACAGCGCAGCATTCTGAATGTAACAACAGTGCAGCATTCTGAATGTAACAACAGTGCAGTGCCCTGAATGTAACAACAGTGCAGTGCCCTGAATGTAACAACAGTGCAGCACCCTGAATGTAACAACAGTGCAGCGCCCTGAATGTAACAACAGTGCAGTGCCCTGAATGTAACAACAGCGCAGTGCCCTGAATGTAACAACAGCGCAACACCCTGAATGTAACAACAGTGCAGCACCCTGAATGTAACAACAGTGCAGTGCCCTGAATGTAACAACAGCGCAACACCCTGAATGTAACAACAGTGCAGCACCCTGAATGTAACAACAGTGCAGCACCCTGAATGTAACAACAGTGCAGTGCCCTGAATGTAACAACAGCGCAACACCCTGAATGTAACAACAGTGCAGCACCCTGAGTGTAACAACAGTGCAGCACCCTGAATGTAACAACAGTGCAGCATTCTGAATGTAACAACAGCACAGTGCCCTGAATGTAACAACAGCGCAGTGCCCTGAATGTAACAACAGTGCAGTGCCCTGAATGTAACAACAGCGCAGTGCCCTGAATGTAACAACAGCGCAGTGCCCTGAATGTAACAACAGCGCAGTGCCCTGAATGTAACAACAGTGCAGTGCCCTGAATGTAACAACAGCGCAGTGCCCTGAATGTAACAACAGCGCAGTGCCCTGAATGTAACAACAGTGCAGTGCCCTGAATGTAACAACAGTGCAGCACCCTGAATGTAACAACAGCGCAGTGCCCTGAATGTAACAACAGTGCAGCACCCTGAATGTAACAACAGCGCAGTGCCCTGAATGTAACAACAGCACAGTGCCCTGAATGTAACAACAGTGCAGCATTCTGAATGTAACAACAGTGCAGCACCCTGAATGTAACAACAGCGCAGTGCCCTGAATGTAACAACAGCGCAGTGCCCTGAATGTAACAACAGCGCAGTGCCCTGAATGTAACAACAGCGCAGTGCCCTGAATGTAACAACAGCGCAGTGCCCTGAATGTAACAACAGCGCAGTGCCCTGAATGTAACAACAGCGGAGTGCCCTGAATGTAACAACAGCGCAGTGCCCTGAATGTAACAACAGCGCAGTGCCCTGAATGTAACAACAGTGCAGTGCCCTGAATGTAACAACAGCGCAGTGCCCTGAATGTAACAACAGCGCAGTGCCCTGAATGTAACAACAGTGCAGTGCCCTGAATGTAACAACAGCGCAGTGCCCTGAATGTAACAACAGTGCAGTGCCCTGAATGTAACAACAGCGCAGTGCCCTGAATGTAACAACAGCGCAGTGCCCTGAATGTAACAACAGTGCAGTGCCCTGAATGTAACAACAGCGCAGTGCCCTGAATGTAACAACAGCGCAGTGCCCTGAATGTAACAACAGTGCAGTGCCCTGAATGTAACAACAGCACAGTGCCCTGAATGTAACAACAGTGCAGCATTCTGAATGTAACAACAGTGCAGCACCCTGAATGTAACAACAGCGCAGTGCCCTGAATGTAACAACAGCGCAGTGCCCTGAATGTAACAACAGCGCAGTGCCCTGAATGTAACAACAGCGCAGTGCCCTGAATGTAACAACAGCGCAGTGCCCTGAATGTAACAACAGCGCAGTGCCCTGAATGTAACAACAGCGCAGTGCCCTGAATGTAACAACAGCGCAGTGCCCTGAATGTAACAACAGCGCAGTGCCCTGAATGTAACAACAGCGCAGTGCCCTGAATGTAACAACAGCGCAGTGCCCTGAATGTAACAACAGTGCAGTGCCCTGAATGTAACAACAGCGCAGTGCCCTGAATGTAACAACAGTGCAGTGCCCTGAATGTAACAACAGTGCAGCATTCTGAATGTAACAACAGCGCAGTGCCCTGAATGTAACAACAGCGCAGTGCCCTGAATGTAACAACAGCGCAGTGCCCTGAATGTAACAACAGTGCAGTGCCCTGAATGTAACAACAGTGCAGTGCCCTGAATGTAACAACAGCGCAGTGCCCTGAATGTAACAACAGCGCAGTGCCCTGAATGTAACAACAGCACAGCACCCTGAATGTAACAACAGCGCAGTGCCCTGAATGTAACAACAGTGCAGCATTCTGAATGTAACAACAGCACAGCACCCTGAATGTAACAACAGTGCAGTGCCCTGAATGTAACAACAGTGCAGCACCCTGAATGTAACAACAGCGCAGTGCCCTGAATGTAACAACAGTGCAGCACCCTGAATGTAACAACAGCACAGCACCCTGAATGTAACAACAGCGCAGTGCCCTGAATGTAACAACAGTGCAGCATTCTGAATGTAACAACAGCACAGCACCCTGAATGTAACAACAGTGCAGTGCCCTGAATGTAACAACAGTGCAGCACCCTGAATGTAACAACAGCACAGCACCCTGAATGTAACAACAGCACAGCACCCTGAATGTAACAACAGCACAGCACCCTGAATGTAACAACAGTGCAGTGCCCTGAATGTAACAACAGTGCAGCACCCTGAATGTAACAACAGCGCAGTGCCCTGAATGTAACAACAGTGCAGCACCCTGAATGTAACAACAGCACAGCACCCTGAATGTAACAACAGCACAGCACCCTGAATGTAACAACAGTGCAGTGCCCTGAATGTAACAACAGTGCAGCACCCTGAATGTAACAACAGCGCAGTGCCCTGAATGTAACAACAGTGCAGCACCCTGAATGTAACAACAGCACAGCACCCTGAATGTAACAACAGCACAGCACCCTGAATGTAACAACAGTGCAGTGCCCTGAATGTAACAACAGTGCAGCACCCTGAATGTAACAACAGTGCAGCACCCTGAATGTAACAACAGCACAGCACCCTGAATGTAACAACAGTGCAGTGCCCTGAATGTAACAACAGTGCAGCACCCTGAATGTAACAACAGCACAGCACCCTGAATGTAACAACAGTGCAGCACCCTGAATGTAACAACAGTGCAGTGCCCTGAATGTAACAACAGTGCAGCACCCTGAATGTAACAACAGTGCAGTGCCCTGAATGTAACAACAGTGCAGTGCCCTGAATGTAACAACAGCGCAGCACCCTGAATGTAACAACAGTGCAGTGCCCTGAATGTAACAACAGCGCAGTGCCCTGAATGTAACAACAGTGCAGTGCCCTGAATGTAACAACAGTGCAGTGCCCTGAATGTAACAACAGTGCAGTGCCCTGAATGTAACAACAGTGCAGTGCCCTGAATGTAACAACAGTGCAGTGCCCTGAATGTAACAACAGTGCAGTGCCCTGAATGTAACAACAGCGCAGTGCCCTGAATGTAACAACAGCACAGCACCCTGAATGTAACAACAGCGCAGTGCCCTGAATGTAACAACAGTGCAGTGCCCTGAATGTAACAACAGTGCAGTGCCCTGAATGTAACAACAGTGCAGTGCCCTGAATGTAACAACAGTGCAGTGCCCTGAATGTAACAACAGTGCAGTGCCCTGAATGTAACAACAGTGCAGTGCCCTGAATGTAACAACAGTGCAGTGCCCTGAATGTAACAACAGTGCAGTGCCCTGAATGTAACAACAGTGCAGCACCCTGAATGTAACAACAGTGCAGTGCCCTGAATGTAACAACAGCACAGCACCCTGAATGTAACAACAGCACAGCACCCTGAATGTAACAACAGCGCAGCACCCTGAATGTAACAACAGTGCAGCACCCTGAATGTAACAACAGCACAGCACCCTGAATGTAACAACAGTGCAGCACCCTGAATGTAACAACAGTGCAGTGCCCTGAATGTAACAACAGCACAGCACCCTGAATGTAACAACAGCACAGCACCCTGAATGTAACAACAGCACAGCACCCTGAATGTAACAACAGTGCAGTGCCCTGAATGTAACAACAGCGCAGTGCCCTGAATGTAACAACAGCACAGCACCCTGAATGTAACAACAGCGCAGTGCCCTGAATGTAACAACAGTGCAGTGCCCTGAATGTAACAACAGTGCAGTGCCCTGAATGTAACAACAGTGCAGTGCCCTGAATGTAACAACAGTGCAGTGCCCTGAATGTAACAACAGTGCAGTGCCCTGAATGTAACAACAGTGCAGTGCCCTGAATGTAACAACAGTGCAGCACCCTGAATGTAACAACAGCGCAGTGCCCTGAATGTAACAACAGCGCAGCACCCTGAATGTAACAACAGTGCAGCACCCTGAATGTAACAACAGCGCAGTGCCCTGAATGTAACAACAGTGCAGTGCCCTGAATGTAACAACAGTGCAGCACCCTGAATGTAACAACAGTGCAGTGCCCTGAATGTAACAACAGTGCAGCACCCTGAATGTAACAACAGCACAGCACCCTGAATGTAACAACAGCACAGCACCCTGAATGTAACAACAGTGCAGTGCCCTGAATGTAACAACAGTGCAGCACCCTGAATGTAACAACAGCGCAGTGCCTTGAATGTAACAACAGTGCAGCACCCTGAATGTAACAACAGCACAGCACCCTGAATGTAACAACAGCACAGCACCCTGAATGTAACAACAGTGCAGTGCCCTGAATGTAACAACAGCACAGCACCCTGAATGTAACAACAGCGCAGTGCCCTGAATGTAACAACAGTGCAGTGCCCTGAATGTAACAACAGTGCAGTGCCCTGAATGTAACAACAGCGCAGTGCCCTGAATGTAACAACAGTGCAGTGCCCTGAATGTAACAACAGCGCAGTGCCCTGAATGTAACAACAGTGCAGTGCCCTGAATGTAACAACAGTGCAGTGCCCTGAATGTAACAACAGCACAGTGCCCTGAATGTAACAACAGTGCAGTGCCCTGAATGTAACAACAGTGCAGTGCCCTGAATGTAACAACAGTGCAGTGCCCTGAATGTAACAACAGTGCAGTGCCCTGAATGTAACAACAGCACAGTGCCCTGAATGTAACAACAGTGCAGTGCCCTGAATGTAACAACAGCACAGCACCCTGAATGTAACAACAGTGCAGTGCCCTGAATGTAACAACAGTGCAGTGCCCTGAATGTAACAACAGTGCAGCACCCTGAATGTAACAACAGTGCAGCACCCTGAATGTAACAACAGTGCAGTGCCCTGAATGTAACAACAGTGCAGTGCCCTGAATGTAACAACAGTGCAGCACCCTGAATGTAACAACAGTGCAGCACCCTGAATGTAACAACAGTGCAGTGCCCTGAATGTAACAACAGTGCAGTGCCCTGAATGTAACAACAGTGCAGTGCCCTGAATGTAACAACAGTGCAGTGCCCTGAATGTAACAACAGTGCAGTGCCCTGAATGTAACAACAGCACAGTGCCCTGAATGTAACAACAGTGCAGTGCCCTGAATGTAACAACAGTGCAGTGCCCTGAATGTAACAACAGCACAGCACCCTGAATGTAACAACAGTGCAGTGCCCTGAATGTAACAACAGCACAGTGCCCTGAATGTAACAACAGTGCAGTGCCCTGAATGTAACAACAGTGCAGTGCCCTGAATGTAACAACAGCACAGCACCCTGAATGTAACAACAGTGCAGTGCCCTGAATGTAACAACAGCGCAGTGCCCTGAATGTAACAACAGTGCAGCACCCTGAATGTAACAACAGCACAGTGCCCTGAATGTAACAACAGTGCAGTGCCCTGAATGTAACAACAGTGCAGTGCCCTGAATGTAACAACAGCACAGCACCCTGAATGTAACAACAGTGCAGTGCCCTGAATGTAACAACAGCGCAGTGCCCTGAATGTAACAACAGTGCAGTGCCCTGAATGTAACAACAGCACAGCACCCTGAATGTAACAACAGCACAGCACCCTGAATGTAACAACAGTGCAGTGCCCTGAATGTAACAACAGTGCAGCACCCTGAATGTAACAACAGCACAGCATCCTGAATGTAACAACAGTGCAGTGCCCTGAATGTAACAACAGCGCAGCACCCTGAATGTAACAACAGCACAGTGCCCTGAATGTAACAACAGTGCAGTGCCCTGAATGTAACAACAGCGCAGTGCCCTGAATGTAACAACAGCACAGCACCCTGAATGTAACAACAGTGCAGTGCCCTGAATGTAACAACAGTGCAGTGCCCTGAATGTAACAACAGTGCAGTGCCCTGAATGTAACAACAGCACAGCACCCTGAATGTAACAACAGCACAGCACCCTGAATGTAACAACAGTGCAGTGCCCTGAATGTAACAACAGTGCAGCACCCTGAATGTAACAACAGCACAGCATCCTGAATGTAACAACAGTGCAGTGCCCTGAATGTAACAACAGCGCAGCACCCTGAATGTAACAACAGTGCAGTGCCCTGAATGTAACAACAGCGCAGCACCCTGAATGTAACAACAGTGCAGTGCCCTGAATGTAACAACAGTGCAGCACCCTGAATGTAACAACAGTGCAGTGCCCTGAATGTAACAACAGTGCAGTGCCCTGAATGTAACAACAGTGCAGCACCCTGAATGTAACAACAGTGCAGTGCCCTGAATGTAACAACAGCACAGCACCCTGAATGTAACAACAGTGCAGTGCCCTGAATGTAACAACAGTGCAGTGCCCTGAATGTAACAACAGTGCAGTGCCCTGAATGTAACAACAGTGCAGCACCCTGAATGTAACAACAGTGCAGTGCCCTGAATGTAACAACAGTGCAGCACCCTGAATGTAACAACAGTGCAGCATTCTGAATGTAACAACAGTGCAGTGCCCTGAATGTAACAACAGTGCAGCACCCTGAATGTAACAACAGTGCAGCATTCTGAATGTAACAACAGTGCAGCACCCTGAATGTAACAACAGTGCAGCACCCTGAATGTAACAACAGTGCAGTGCCCTGAATGTAACAACAGTGCAGCATTCTGAATGTAACAACAGTGCAGCATTCTGAATGTAACAACAGTGCAGTGCCCTGAATGTAACAACAGTGCAGCACCCTGAATGTAACAACAGTGCAGCATTCTGAATGTAACAACAGTGCAGTGCCCTGAATGTAACAACAGTGCAGCACCCTAAATGTAACAACAGTGCAGCATTCTGAATGTAACAACAGTGCAGCACCCTGAATGTAACAACAGTGCAGCACCCTGAATGTAACAACAGTGCAGTGCCCTGAATGTAACAACAGCACAGCACCCTGAATGTAACAACAGTGCAGTGCCCTGAATGTAACAACAGTGCAGTGCCCTGAATGTAACAACAGTGCAGTGCCCTGAATGTAACAACAGTGCAGCACCCTGAATGTAACAACAGCGCAGTGCCCTGAATGTAACAACAGCGCAGTGCCCTGAATGTAACAACAGCGCAGTGCCCTGAATGTAACAACAGTGCAGTGCCCTGAATGTAACAACAGTGCAGTGCCCTGAATGTAACAACAGTGCAGCACCCTGAATGTAACAACAGTGCAGTGCCCTGAATGTAACAACAGTGCAGCACCCTGAATGTAACAACAGCGCAGTGCCCTGAATGTAACAACAGTGCAGTGCCCTGAATGTAACAACAGTGCAGCACCCTGAATGTAACAACAGTGCAGTGCCCTGAATGTAACAACAGTGCAGCACCCTGAATGTAACAACAGTGCAGCACCCTGAATGTAACAACAGTGCAGTGCCCTGAATGTAACAACAGTGCAGCACCCTGAATGTAACAACAGCACAGTGCCCTGAATGTAACAACAGTGCAGTGCCCTGAATGTAACAACAGTGCAGCACCCTGAATGTAACAACAGTGCAGTGCCCTGAATGTAACAACAGTGCAGCACCCTGAATGTAACAACAGCACAGCACCCTGAATGTAACAACAGTGCAGTGCCCTGAATGTAACAACAGTGCAGCACCCTGAATGTAACAACAGCACAGCATCCTGAATGTAACAACAGTGCAGTGCCCTGAATGTAACAACAGCGCAGCACCCTGAATGTAACAACAGTGCAGTGCCCTGAATGTAACAACAGTGCAGCACCCTGAATGTAACAACAGTGCAGTGCCCTGAATGTAACAACAGTGCAGTGCCCTGAATGTAACAACAGTGCAGCACCCTGAATGTAACAACAGTGCAGTGCCCTGAATGTAACAACAGTGCAGCACCCTGAATGTAACAACAGTGCAGTGCCCTGAATGTAACAACAGTGCAGTGCCCTGAATGTAACAACAGTGCAGCACCCTGAATGTAACAACAGTGCAGTGCCCTGAATGTAACAACAGTGCAGTGCCCTGAATGTAACAACAGTGCAGCACCCTGAATGTAACAACAGTGCAGTGCCCTGAATGTAACAACAGCACAGCACCCTGAATGTAACAACAGTGCAGTGCCCTGAATGTAACAACAGTGCAGCACCCTGAATGTAACAACAGTGCAGTGCCCTGAATGTAACAACAGTGCAGCACCCTGAATGTAACAACAGTGCAGTGCCCTGAATGTAACAACAGCGCAGTGCCCTGAATGTAACAACAGCGCAGTGCCCTGAATGTAACAACAGTGCAGTGCCCTGAATGTAACAACAGTGCAGTGCCCTGAATGTAACAACAGTGCAGCACCCTGAATGTAACAACAGTGCAGTGCCCTGAATGTAACAACAGTGCAGTGCCCTGAATGTAACAACAGTGCAGCACCCTGAATGTAACAACAGTGCAGTGCCCTGAATGTAACAACAGTGCAGCACCCTGAATGTAACAACAGTGCAGTGCCCTGAATGTAACAACAGTGCAGCACCCTGAATGTAACAACAGCGCAGCACCCTGAATGTAACAACAGCGCAGCACCCTGAATGTAACAACAGCGCAGCACCCTGAATGTAACAACAGCGCAGCACCCTGAATGTAACAACAGTGCAGTGCCCTGAATGTAACAACAGTGCAGCACCCTGAATGTAACAACAGCGCAGCACCCTGAATGTAACAACAGCGCAGTGCCCTGAATGTAACAACAGTGCAGTGCCCTGAATGTAACAACAGTGCAGTGCCCTGAATGTAACAACAGTGCAGCACCCTGAATGTAACAACAGTGCAGCACCCTGAATGTAACAACAGCGCAGTGCCCTGAATGTAACAACAGTGCAGTGCCCTGAATGTAACAACAGTGCAGCACCCTGAATGTAACAACAGCGCAGTGCCCTGAATGTAACAACAGCGCAGTGCCCTGAATGTAACAACAGTGCAGCACCCTGAATGTAACAACAGTGCAGCACCCTGAATGTAACAACAGCGCAGTGCCCTGAATGTAACAACAGTGCAGCACCCTGAATGTAACAACAGCGCAGTGCCCTGAATGTAACAACAGTGCAGTGCCCTGAATGTAACAACAGTGCAGCACCCTGAATGTAACAACAGTGCAGTGCCCTGAATGTAACAACAGTGCAGCACCCTGAATGTAACAACAGTGCAGCACTCTGAATGTAACAACAGCGCAGTGCCCTGAATGTAACAACAGCGCAGCACTCTGAATGTAACAACAGCACAGCATCCTGAATGTAACAACAGCACAGCACCCTGAATGTAACAACAGTGCAGTGCCCTGAATGTAACAACAGTGCAGTGCCCTGAATGTAACAACAGTGCAGCACCCTGAATGTAACAACAGTGCAGCACTCTGAATGTAACAACAGTGCAGTGCCCTGAATGTAACAACAGTGCAGTGCCCTGAATGTAACAACAGTGCAGCACCCTGAATGTAACAACAGTGCAGCACTCTGAATGTAACAACAGCACAGCACCCTGAATGTAACAACAGTGCAGTGCCCTGAATGTAACAACAGTGCAGTGCCCTGAATGTAACAACAGTGCAGCACCCTGAATGTAACAACAGTGCAGCACTCTGAATGTAACAACAGTGCAGTGCCCTGAATGTAACAACAGTGCAGTGCCCTGAATGTAACAACAGTGCAGCACCCTGAATGTAACAACAGTGCAGCACTCTGAATGTAACAACAGCACAGCACCCTGAATGTAACAACAGTGCAGTGCCCTGAATGTAACAACAGTGCAGTGCCCTGAATGTAACAACAGTGCAGCACCCTGAATGTAACAACAGTGCAGCACTCTGAATGTAACAACAGTGCAGTGCCCTGAATGTAACAACAGCGCAGTGCCCTGAATGTAACAACAGCGCAGCACTCTGAATGTAACAACAGCGCAGTGCCCTGAATGTAACAACAGCACAGCACCCTGAATGTAACAACAGTGCAGTGCCCTGAATGTAACAACAGCGCAGCACCCTGAATGTAACAACAGTGCAGTGCCCTGAATGTAACAACAGTGCAGTGCCCTGAATGTAACAACAGCGCAGTGCCCTGAATGTAACAACAGTGCAGCACCCTGAATGTAACAACAGTGCAGCACTCTGAATGTAACAACAGTGCAGTGCCCTGAATGTAACAACAGCGCAGTGCCCTGAATGTAACAACAGTGCAGTGCCCTGAATGTAAGAACAGCACAGCATCCTGAATGTAACAACAGCGCAGCATCCTGAATGTAACAACAGCGCAGCATCCTGAATGTAACAACAGCACAGCATCCTGAATGTAACAACAGCGCAGCACCCTGAATGTAACAACAGCGCAGCATCCTGAATGTAACAACAGCGCAGCATCCTGAATGTAACAACAGCGCAGCATCCTGAATGTAACAACAGCACAGCATCCTGAATGTAACAACAGCGCAGCACCCTGAATGTAACAACAGTGCAGCACCCTGAATGTAACAACAGTGCAGTGCCCTGAATGTAACAACAGTGCAGTGCCCTGAATGTAACAACAGTGCAGTGCCCTGAATGTAACAACAGCGCAGTGCCCTGAATGTAACAACAGTGCAGCACCCTGAATGTAACAACAGTGCAGCACTCTGAATGTAACAACAGTGCAGTGCCCTGAATGTAACAACAGCGCAGTGCCCTGAATGTAACAACAGTGCAGTGCCCTGAATGTAACAACAGCACAGCATCCTGAATGTAACAACAGCGCAGCATCCTGAATGTAACAACAGTGCAGCACTCTGAATGTAACAACAGTGCAGTGCCCTGAATGTAACAACAGCGCAGTGCCCTGAATGTAACAACAGTGCAGTGCCCTGAATGTAACAACAGCGCAGCATCCTGAATGTAACAACAGCACAGCATCCTGAATGTAACAACAGCACAGCACTCTGAATGTAACAACAGCGCAGCATCCTGAATGTAACAACAGCACAGCATCCTGAATGTAACAACAGCACAGCACCCTGAATGTAACAACAGTGCAGTGCCCTGAATGTAACAACAGTGCAGTGCCCTGAATGTAACAACAGTGCAGTGCCCTGAATGTAACAACAGCGCAGTGCCCTGAATGTAACAACAGCGCAGTGCCCTGAATGTAACAACAGCGCTGCACTCTGAATGTAACAACAGCACAGTGCCCTGAATGTAACAACAGCGCAGCACTCTGAATGTAACAACAGCACAGCATCCTGAATGTAACAACAGTGCAGTGCCCTGAATGTAACAACAGCGCAGTGCCCTGAATGTAACAACAGCGCAGCACTCTGAATGTAACAACAGCACAGCATCCTGAATGTAACAACAGCACAGCACCCTGAATGTAACAACAGTGCAGTGCCCTGAATGTAACAACAGTGCAGTGCCCTGAATGTAACAACAGTGCAGTGCCCTGAATGTAACAACAGTGCAGTGCCCTGAATGTAACAACAGTGCAGTGCCCTGAATGTAACAACAGCACAGCATCCTGAATGTAACAACAGCGCAGTGCCCTGAATGTAACAACAGCGCAGTGCCCTGAATGTAACAACAGTGCAGTGCCCTGAATGTAACAACAGCACAGCATCCTGAATGTAACAACAGTGCAGTGCCCTGAATGTAACAACAGCACAGCACCCTGAATGTAACAACAGCGCAGTGCCCTGAATGTAACAACAGCGCAGTGCCCTGAATGTAACAACAGTGCAGTGCCCTGAATGTAACAACAGTGCAGTGCCCTGAATGTAACAACAGTGCAGTGCCCTGAATGTAACAACAGTGCAGTGCCCTGAATGTAACAACAGTGCAGTGCCCTGAATGTAACAACAGTGCAGTGCCCTGAATGTAACAACAGTGCAGTGCCCTGAATGTAACAACAGTGCAGTGCCCTGAATGTAACAACAGTGCAGTGCCCTGAATGTAACAACAGTGCAGTGCCCTGAATGTAACAACAGTGCAGTGCCCTGAATGTAACAACAGTGCAGTGCCCTGAATGTAACAACAGTGCAGTGCCCTGAATGTAACAACAGCGCAGTGCCCTGAATGTAACAACAGCGCAGTGCCCTGAATGTAACAACAGTGCAGTGCCCTGAATGTAACAACAGTGCAGTGCCCTGAATGTAACAACAGTGCAGTGCCCTGAATGTAACAACAGTGCAGTGCCCTGAATGTAACAACAGTGCAGTGCCCTGAATGTAACAACAGTGCAGTGCCCTGAATGTAACAACAGTGCAGTGCCCTGAATGTAACAACAGCGCAGTGCCCTGAATGTAACAACAGTGCAGTGCCCTGAATGTAACAACAGTGCAGTGCCCTGAATGTAACAACAGTGCAGTGCCCTGAATGTAACAACAGTGCAGCACCCTGAATGTAACAACAGCGCAGTGCCCTGAATGTAACAACAGTGCAGTGCCCTGAATGTAACAACAGCGCAGTGCCCTGAATGTAACAACAGCACAGTGCCCTGAATGTAACAACAGCACAGTGCCCTGAATGTAACAACAGCGCAGTGCCCTGAATGTAACAACAGCACAGTGCCCTGAATGTAACAACAGTGCAGTGCCCTGAATGTAACAACAGCACAGTGCCCTGAATGTAACAACAGCACAGTGCCCTGAATGTAACAACAGCGCAGTGCCCTGAATGTAACAACAGCGCAGCACTCTGAATGTAACAACAGCACAGTGCCCTGAATGTAACAACAGCGCAGCACTCTGAATGTAACAACAGCACAGTGCCCTGAATGTAACAACAGCACAGTGCCCTGAATGTAACAACAGCACAGTGCCCTGAATGTAACAACAGTGCAGTGCCCTGAATGTAACAACAGTGCAGCACCCTGAATGTAACAACAGCGCAGCACCCTGAATGTAACAACAGCGCAGTGCCCTGAATGTAACAACAGTGCAGTGCCCTGAATGTAACAACAGTGCAGTGCCCTGAATGTAACAACAGTGCAGCACCCTGAATGTAACAACAGTGCAGCACCCTGAATGTAACAACAGCGCAGTGCCCTGAATGTAACAACAGTGCAGTGCCCTGAATGTAACAACAGTGCAGTGCCCTGAATGTAACAACAGTGCAGCACCCTGAATGTAACAACAGTGCAGCACCCTGAATGTAACAACAGCGCAGTGCCCTGAATGTAACAACAGTGCAGCACCCTGAATGTAACAACAGCGCAGTGCCCTGAATGTAACAACAGTGCAGTGCCCTGAATGTAACAACAGTGCAGCACCCTGAATGTAACAACAGTGCAGTGCCCTGAATGTAACAACAGTGCAGCACCCTGAATGTAACAACAGTGCAGCACTCTGAATGTAACAACAGCGCAGTGCCCTGAATGTAACAACAGCGCAGCACTCTGAATGTAACAACAGCACAGCATCCTGAATGTAACAACAGCACAGGACCCTGAATGTAACAACAGTGCAGTGCCCTGAATGTAACAACAGTGCAGTGCCCTGAATGTAACAACAGTGCAGCACCCTGAATGTAACAACAGTGCAGCACTCTGAATGTAACAACAGTGCAGGGCCCTGAATGTAACAACAGTGCAGTGCCCTGAATGTAACAACAGTGCAGCACCCTGAATGTAACAACAGTGCAGCACTCTGAATGTAACAACAGCACAGCACCCTGAATGTAACAACAGTGCAGTGCCCTGAATGTAACAACAGTGCAGTGCCCTGAATGTAACAACAGTGCAGCACCCTGAATGTAACAACAGTGCAGCACTCTGAATGTAACAACAGTGCAGTGCCCTGAATGTAACAACAGTGCAGTGCCCTGAATGTAACAACAGTGCAGCACCCTGAATGTAACAACAGTGCAGCACTCTGAATGTAACAACAGCACAGCACCCTGAATGTAACAACAGTGCAGTGCCCTGAATGTAACAACAGTGCAGTGCCCTGAATGTAACAACAGTGCAGCACCCTGAATGTAACAACAGTGCAGCTCTCTGAATGTAACAACAGTGCAGTGCCCTGAATGTAACAACAGCGCAGTGCCCTGAATGTAACAACAGCGCAGCACTCTGAATGTAACAACAGCGCAGTGCCCTGAATGTAACAACAGCGCAGCACCCTGAATGTAACAACAGTGCAGTGCCCTGAATGTAACAACAGCGCAGCACCCTGAATGTAACAACAGTGCAGTGCCCTGAATGTAACAACAGTGCAGTGCCCTGAATGTAACAACAGCGCAGTGCCCTGAATGTAACAACAGTGCAGCACCCTGAATGTAACAACAGTGCAGCACTCTGAATGTAACAACAGTGCAGTGCCCTGAATGTAACAACAGCGCAGTGCCCTGAATGTAACAACAGTGCAGTGCCCTGAATGTAAGAACAGCACAGCATCCTGAATGTAACAACAGCGCAGCATCCTGAATGTAACAACAGCGCAGCATCCTGAATGTAACAACAGCACAGCATCCTGAATGTAACAACAGCGCAGCACCCTGAATGTAACAACAGCGCAGCATCCTGAATGTAACAACAGCGCAGCATCCTGAATGTAACAACAGCGCAGCATCCTGAATGTAACAACAGCACAGCATCCTGAATGTAACAACAGCGCAGCACCCTGAATGTAACAACAGTGCAGCACCCTGAATGTAACAACAGTGCAGTGCCCTGAATGTAACAACAGTGCAGTGCCCTGAATGTAACAACAGTGCAGTGCCCTGAATGTAACAACAGCGCAGTGCCCTGAATGTAACAACAGTGCAGCACCCTGAATGTAACAACAGTGCAGCACTCTGAATGTAACAACAGTGCAGTGCCCTGAATGTAACAACAGCGCAGTGCCCTGAATGTAACAACAGTGCAGTGCCCTGAATGTAACAACAGCACAGCATCCTGAATGTAACAACAGCGCAGCATCCTGAATGTAACAACAGTGCAGCACTCTGAATGTAACAACAGTGCAGTGCCCTGAATGTAACAACAGCGCAGTGCCCTGAATGTAACAACAGTGCAGTGCCCTGAATGTAACAACAGCGCAGCATCCTGAATGTAACAACAGCACAGCATCCTGAATGTAACAACAGCACAGCACTCTGAATGTAACAACAGCGCAGCATCCTGAATGTAACAACAGCACAGCATCCTGAATGTAACAACAGCACAGCACCCTGAATGTAACAACAGTGCAGTGCCCTGAATGTAACAACAGTGCAGTGCCCTGAATGTAACAACAGTGCAGTGCCCTGAATGTAACAACAGCGCAGTGCCCTGAATGTAACAACAGCGCAGTGCCCTGAATGTAACAACAGCGCAGCACTCTGAATGTAACAACAGCACAGTGCCCTGAATGTAACAACAGCGCAGCACTCTGAATGTAACAACAGCACAGCATCCTGAATGTAACAACAGTGCAGTGCCCTGAATGTAACAACAGCGCAGTGCCCTGAATGTAACAACAGCGCAGCACTCTGAATGTAACAACAGCACAGCATCCTGAATGTAACAACAGCACAGCACCCTGAATGTAACAACAGTGCAGTGCCCTGAATGTAACAACAGTGCAGTGCCCTGAATGTAACAACAGTGCAGTGCCCTGAATGTAACAACAGTGCAGTGCCCTGAATGTAACAACAGTGCAGTGCCCTGAATGTAACAACAGCACAGCATCCTGAATGTAACAACAGCGCAGTGCCCTGAATGTAACAACAGCGCAGTGCCCTGAATGTAACAACAGTGCAGTGCCCTGAATGTAACAACAGCACAGCATCCTGAATGTAACAACAGTGCAGTGCCCTGAATGTAACAACAGCACAGCACCCTGAATGTAACAACAGCGCAGTGCCCTGAATGTAACAACAGCGCAGTGCCCTGAATGTAACAACAGTGCAGTGCCCTGAATGTAACAACAGTGCAGTGCCCTGAATGTAACAACAGTGCAGTGCCCTGAATGTAACAACAGTGCAGTGCCCTGAATGTAACAACAGTGCAGTGCCCTGAATGTAACAACAGTGCAGTGCCCTGAATGTAACAACAGTGCAGTGCCCTGAATGTAACAACAGTGCAGTGCCCTGAATGTAACAACAGTGCAGTGCCCTGAATGTAACAACAGTGCAGTGCCCTGAATGTAACAACAGTGCAGTGCCCTGAATGTAACAACAGTGCAGTGCCCTGAATGTAACAACAGCGCAGTGCCCTGAATGTAACAACAGCGCAGTGCCCTGAATGTAACAACAGTGCAGTGCCCTGAATGTAACAACAGTGCAGTGCCCTGAATGTAACAACAGTGCAGTGCCCTGAATGTAACAACAGTGCAGTGCCCTGAATGTAACAACAGTGCAGTGCCCTGAATGTAACAACAGTGCAGTGCCCTGAATGTAACAACAGTGCAGTGCCCTGAATGTAACAACAGTGCAGTGCCCTGAATGTAACAACAGTGCAGCACCCTGAATGTAACAACAGTGCAGTGCCCTGAATGTAACAACAGTGCAGTGCCCTGAATGTAACAACAGTGCAGTGCCCTGAATGTAACAACAGTGCAGTGCCCTGAATGTAACAACAGTGCAGTGCCCTGAATGTAACAACAGTGCAGTGCCCTGAATGTAACAACAGTGCAGTGCCCTGAATGTAACAACAGTGCAGTGCCCTGAATGTAACAACAGCGCAGTGCCCTGAATGTAACAACAGTGCAGTGCCCTGAATGTAACAACAGTGCAGTGCCCTGAATGTAACAACAGTGCAGTGCCCTGAATGTAACAACAGTGCAGCACCCTGAATGTAACAACAGCGCAGTGCCCTGAATGTAACAACAGTGCAGTGCCCTGAATGTAACAACAGCGCAGTGCCCTGAATGTAACAACAGCACAGTGCCCTGAATGTAACAACAGCACAGTGCCCTGAATGTAACAACAGCGCAGTGCCCTGAATGTAACAACAGCACAGTGCCCTGAATGTAACAACAGTGCAGTGCCCTGAATGTAACAACAGCACAGTGCCCTGAATGTAACAACAGCACAGTGCCCTGAATGTAACAACAGCGCAGTGCCCTGAATGTAACAACAGCGCAGCACTCTGAATGTAACAACAGCACAGTGCCCTGAATGTAACAACAGCGCAGCACTCTGAATGTAACAACAGCACAGTGCCCTGAATGTAACAACAGCACAGTGCCCTGAATGTAACAACAGCACAGTGCCCTGAATGTAACAACAGTGCAGTGCCCTGAATGTAACAACAGTGCAGTGCCCTGAATGTAACAACAGTGCAGTGCCCTGAATGTAACAACAGCGCAGTGCCCTGAATGTAACAACAGCGCAGTGCCCTGAATGTAACAACAGCACAGTGCCCTGAATGTAACAACAGCGCAGTGCCCTGAATGTAACAACAGCACAGTGCCCTGAATGTAACAACAGTGCAGTGCCCTGAATGTAACAACAGTGCAGTGCCCTGAATGTAACAACAGTGCAGTGCCCTGAATGTAACAACAGCGCAGCACCCTGAATGTAACAACAGTGCAGTGCCCTGAATGTAACAACAGTGCAGTGCCCTGAATGTAACAACAGTGCAGTGCCCTGAATGTAACAACAGTGCAGTGCCCTGAATGTAACAACAGCGCAGCACCCTGAATGTAACAACAGCACAGCACCCTGAATGTAACAACAGCGCAGCACCCTGAATGTAACAACAGTGCAGTGCCCTGAATGTAACAACAGCGCAGTGCCCTGAATGTAACAACAGCACAGCACCCTGAATGTAACAACAGCGCAGCACCCTGAATGTAACAACAGCACAGCACCCTGAATGTAACAACAGCGCAGCACCCTGAATGTAACAACAGCACAGCACCCTGAATGTAACAACAGCGCAGCACCCTGAATGTAACAACAGCACAGCACCTTGAATGTAACAACAGTGCAGTGCCCTGAATGTAACAACAGCGCAGCGCCCTGAATGTAACAACAGCACAGCACCCTGAATGTAACAACAGCGCAGCACCCTGAATGTAACAACAGCACAGCACCCTGAATGTAACAACAGTGCAGTGCCCTGAATGTAACAACAGTGCAGCGCCCTGAATGTAACAACAGTGCAGTGCCCTGAATGTAACAACAGTGCAGCACCCTGAATGTAACAACAGTGCAGTGCCCTGAATGTAACAACAGCGCAGCACCCTGAATGTAACAACAGCACAGCACCCTGAATGTAACAACAGTGCAGTGCCCTGAATGTAACAACAGTGCAGTGCCCTGAATGTAACAACAGTGCAGCACCCTGAATGTAACAACAGTGCAGTGCCCTGAATGTAACAACAGCACAGCACCCTGAATGTAACAACAGTGCAGTGCCCTGAATGTAACAACAGTGCAGTGCCCTGAATGTAACAACAGTGCAGCACCCTGAATGTAACAACAGCGCAGTGCCCTGAATGTAACAACAGTGCAGTGCCCTGAATGTAACAACAGTGCAGCACCCTGAATGTACCAACAGCACAGCACCCTGAATGTAACAACAGCGCAGCACCCTGAATGTAACAACAGCACAGCACCCTGAATGTAACAACAGTGCAGTGCCCTGAATGTAACAACAGTGCAGTGCCCTGAATGTAACAACAGTGCAGCACCCTGAATGTAACAACAGCACAGCACCCTGAATGTAACAACAGCGCAGCACCCTGAATGTAACAACAGTGCAGTGCCCTGAATGTAACAACAGTGCAGTGCCCTGAATGTAACAAAAGTGCAGCACCCTGAATGTAACAACAGCACAGCACCCTGAATGTAACAACAGCGCAGCACCCTGAATGTAACAACAGCACAGCACCCTGAATGTAACAACAGTGCAGTGCCCTGAATGTAACAACAGTGCAGTGCCCTGAATGTAACAACAGCACAGCACCCTGAATGTAACAACAGCGCAGCACCCTGAATGTAACAACAGCACAGCACCCTGAATGTAACAACAGTGCAGTGCCCTGAATGTAACAACAGTGCAGTGCCCTGAATGTAACAACAGTGCAGTGCCCTGAATGTAACAACAGTGCAGTGCCCTGAATGTTAGAACAGTGCAGTGCCCTGAATGTAACAACAGTGCAGTGCACTGAATGTAACAACAGTGCAGTGCCCTGAATGTAACAACAGCGCAGTGCCCTGAATGTAACAACAGTGCAGTGCCCTGAATGTAACAACAGTGCAGTGCCCTGAATGTAACAACAGTGCAGTGCCCTGAATGTAACAACAGTGCAGCACCCTGAATGTAACAACAGCGCAGTGCCCTGAATGTAACAACAGTGCAGTGCCCTGAATGTAACAACAGCGCAGTGCCCTGAATGTAACAACAGTGCAGCACCCTGAATGTAACAACAGCGCAGTGCCCTGAATGTAACAACAGTGCAGTGCCCTGAATGTAACAACAGCACAGTGCCCTGAATGTAACAACAGTGCAGTGCCCTGAATGTAACAACAGCGCAGTGCCCTGAATGTAACAACAGCGCAGTGCCCTGAATGTAACAACAGCGCAGTGCCCTGAATGTAACAACAGCACAGTGCCCTGAATGTAACAACAGCGCAGTGCCCTGAATGTAACAACAGCGCAGTGCCCTGAATGTAACAACAGCGCAGTGCCCTGAATGTAACAACAGCACAGTGCCCTGAATGTAACAACAGCGCAGTGCCCTGAATGTAACAACAGCGCAGCACCCTGAATGTAACAACAGCACAGTGCCCTGAATGTAACAACAGCACAGTGCCCTGAATGTAACAACAGCGCAGCACCCTGAATGTAACAACAGCACAGTGCCCTGAATGTAACAACAGCACAGTGCCCTGAATGTAACAACAGCACAGTGCCCTGAATGTAACAACAGCACAGTGCCCTGAATGTAACAACAGCGCAGTGCCCTGAATGTAACAACAGCGCAGTGCCCTGAATGTAACAACAGCGCAGTGCCCTGAATGTAACAACAGCACAGTGCCCTGAATGTAACAACAGCACAGTGCCCTGAATGTAACAACAGCGCAGTGCCCTGAATGTAACAACAGCGCAGCACCCTGAATGTAACAACAGCACAGTGCCCTGAATGTAACAACAGCACAGTGCCCTGAATGTAACAACAGCGCAGTGCCCTGAATGTAACAACAGCGCAGTGCCCTGAATGTAACAACAGCGCAGTGCCCTGAATGTAACAACAGCACAGTGCCCTGAATGTAACAACAGCGCAGTGCCCTGAATGTAACAACAGCACAGTGCCCTGAATGTAACAACAGCACAGTGCCCTGAATGTAACAACAGCACAGTGCCCTGAATGTAACAACAGCACAGTGCCCTGAATGTAACAACAGTGCAGTGCCCTGAATGTAACAACAGTGCAGTGCCCTGAATGTAACAACAGTGCAGTGCCCTGAATGTAACAACAGTGCAGTGCCCTGAATGTAACAACAGCACAGTGCCCTGAATGTAACAACAGCACAGTGCCCTGAATGTAACAACAGCGCAGTGCCCTGAATGTAACAACAGCGCAGCACTCTGAATGTAACAACAGCACAGTGCCCTGAATGTAACAACAGCGCAGCACTCTGAATGTAACAACAGCACAGTGCCCTGAATGTAACAACAGCACAGTGCCCTGAATGTAACAACAGTGCAGTGCCCTGAATGTAACAACAGTGCAGTGCCCTGAATGTAACAACAGTGCAGTGCCCTGAATGTAACAACAGCGCAGTGCCCTGAATGTAACAACAGCGCAGTGCCCTGAATGTAACAACAGCACAGTGCCCTGAATGTAACAACAGCGCAGTGCCCTGAATGTAACAACAGCACAGTGCCCTGAATGTAACAACAGTGCAGTGCCCTGAATGTAACAACAGTGCAGTGCCCTGAATGTAACAACAGTGCAGTGCCCTGAATGTAACAACAGCGCAGCACCCTGAATGTAACAACAGTGCAGTGCCCTGAATGTAACAACAGTGCAGTGCCCTGAATGTAACAACAGTGCAGTGCCCTGAATGTAACAACAGTGCAGTGCCCTGAATGTAACAACAGCGCAGCACCCTGAATGTAACAACAGCACAGCACCCTGAATGTAACAACAGCGCAGCACCCTGAATGTAACAACAGTGCAGTGCCCTGAATGTAACAACAGTGCAGTGCCCTGAATGTAACAACAGTGCAGTGCCCTGAATGTAACAACAGTGCAGTGCCCTGAATGTAACAACAGCACAGCACCCTGAATGTAACAACAGCGCAGCACCCTGAATGTAACAACAGCACAGCACCCTGAATGTAACAACAGCGCAGCACCCTGAATGTAACAACAGCACAGCACCCTGAATGTAACAACAGCGCAGCACCCTGAATGTAACAACAGCACAGCACCTTGAATGTAACAACAGTGCAGTGCCCTGAATGTAACAACAGCGCAGCGCCCTGAATGTAACAACAGCACAGCACCCTGAATGTAACAACAGCGCAGCACCCTGAATGTAACAACAGCACAGCACCCTGAATGTAACAACAGTGCAGTGCCCTGAATGTAACAACAGTGCAGCGCCCTGAATGTAACAACAGTGCAGTGCCCTGAATGTAACAACAGTGCAGCACCCTGAATGTAACAACAGTGCAGTGCCCTGAATGTAACAACAGCGCAGCACCCTGAATGTAACAACAGCACAGCACCCTGAATGTAACAACAGTGCAGTGCCCTGAATGTAACAACAGTGCAGTGCCCTGAATGTAACAACAGTGCAGCACCCTGAATGTAACAACAGCGCAGTGCCCTGAATGTAACAACAGTGCAGTGCCCTGAATGTAACAACAGTGCAGCACCCTGAATGTACCAACAGCACAGCACCCTGAATGTAACAACAGCGCAGCACCCTGAATGTAACAACAGCACAGCACCCTGAATGTAACAACAGTGCAGTGCCCTGAATGTAACAACAGTGCAGTGCCCTGAATGTAACAACAGTGCAGCACCCTGAATGTAACAACAGCACAGCACCCTGAATGTAACAACAGCGCAGCACCCTGAATGTAACAACAGTGCAGTGCCCTGAATGTAACAACAGTGCAGTGCCCTGAATGTAACAACAGCGCAGCACCCTGAATGTAACAACAGCACAGCACCCTGAATGTAACAACAGTGCAGTGCCCTGAATGTAACAACAGTGCAGTGCCCTGAATGTAACAACAGCACAGCACCCTGAATGTAACAACAGCGCAGCACCCTGAATGTAACAACAGCACAGCACCCTGAATGTAACAACAGTGCAGTGCCCTGAATGTAACAACAGTGCAGTGCCCTGAATGTAACAACAGTGCAGTGCCCTGAATGTTAGAACAGTGCAGTGCCCTGAATGTAACAACAGTGCAGTGCACTGAATGTAACAACAGTGCAGTGCCCTGAATGTAACAACAGCGCAGTGCCCTGAATGTAACAACAGTGCAGTGCCCTGAATGTAACAACAGTGCAGTGCCCTGAATGTAACAACAGTGCAGTGCCCTGAATGTAACAAAAGTGCAGCACCCTGAATGTAACAACAGCGCAGTGCCCTGAATGTAACAACAGTGCAGTGCCCTGAATGTAACAACAGCGCAGTGCCCTGAATGTAACAACAGTGCAGCACCCTGAATGTAACAACAGCGCAGTGCCCTGAATGTAACAACAGTGCAGTGCCCTGAATGTAACAACAGCACAGTGCCCTGAATGTAACAACAGTGCAGTGCCCTGAATGTAACAACAGCGCAGTGCCCTGAATGTAACAACAGCGCAGTGCCCTGAATGTAACAACAGCGCAGTGCCCTGAATGTAACAACAGCACAGTGCCCTGAATGTAACAACAGCGCAGTGCCCTGAATGTAACAACAGCGCAGTGCCCTGAATGTAACAACAGCGCAGTGCCCTGAATGTAACAACAGCACAGTGCCCTGAATGTAACAACAGCGCAGTGCCCTGAATGTAACAACAGCGCAGCACCCTGAATGTAACAACAGCACAGTGCCCTGAATGTAACAACAGCACAGTGCCCTGAATGTAACAACAGCGCAGCACCCTGAATGTAACAACAGCACAGTGCCCTGAATGTAACAACAGCGCAGTGCCCTGAATGTAACAACAGCACAGTGCCCTGAATGTAACAACAGTGCAGTGCCCTGAATGTAACAACAGCGCAGTGCCCTGAATGTAACAACAGCACAGTGCCCTGAATGTAACAACAGCACAGTGCCCTGAATGTAACAACAGCACAGTGCCCTGAATGTAACAACAGCACAGTGCCCTGAATGTAACAACAGTGCAGTGCCCTGAATGTAACAACAGTGCAGTGCCCTGAATGTAACAACAGTGCAGTGCCCTGAATGTAACAACAGCGCAGTGCCCTGAATGTAACAACAGCGCAGTGCCCTGAATGTAACAACAGCACAGTGCCCTGAATGTAACAACAGCGCAGTGCCCTGAATGTAACAACAGCACAGTGCCCTGAATGTAACAACAGCACAGTGCCCTGAATGTAACAACAGTGCAGTGCCCTGAATGTAACAACAGTGCAGTGCCCTGAATGTAACAACAGCGCAGCACCCTGAATGTAACAACAGTGCAGTGCCCTGAATGTAACAACAGTGCAGTGCCCTGAATGTAACAACAGTGCAGTGCCCTGAATGTAACAACAGTGCAGTGCCCTGAATGTAACAACAGCGCAGCACCCTGAATGTAACAACAGCACAGCACCCTGAATGTAACAACAGCGCAGCACCCTGAATGTAACAACAGTGCAGTGCCCTGAATGTAACAACAGTGCAGTGTCCTGAATGTAACAACAGTGCAGTGTCCTGAATGTAACAACAGTGCAGTGCCCTGAATGTAACAACAGCGCAGCACCCTGAATGTAACAACAGTGCAGTGCCCTGAATGTAACAACAGTGCAGTGCCCTGAATGTAACAACAGTGCAGTGCCCTGAATGTAACAACAGTGCAGTGCCCTGAATGTAACAACAGTGCAGTGCCCTGAATGTAACAACAGTGCAGTGCCCTGAATGTAACAACAGCGCAGTGCCCTGAATGTAACAACAGTGCAGTGCCCTGAATGTAACAACAGTGCAGTGCCCTGAATGTAACAACAGCGCAGCACCCTGAATGTAACAACAGCACAGCACCCTGAATGTAACAACAGCGCAGCACCCTGAATGTAACAACAGTGCAGTGCCCTGAATGTAACAACAGTGCAGTGCCCTGAATGTAACAACAGTGCAGTGTCCTGAATGTAACAACAGTGCAGTGCCCTGAATGTAACAACAGCACAGCACCCTGAATGTAACAACAGCGCAGCACCCTGAATGTAACAACAGCACAGCACCCTGAATGTAACAACAGCGCAGCACCCTGAATGTAACAACAGCACAGCACCCTGAATGTAACAACAGCGCAGCACCCTGAATGTAACAACAGCACAGCACCCTGAATGTAACAACAGTGCAGTGCCCTGAATGTAACAACAGCGCAGCGCCCTGAATGTAACAACAGCACAGCACCCTGAATGTAACAACAGCGCAGCACCCTGAATGTAACAACAGCACAGCACCCTGAATGTAACAACAGTGCAGTGCCCTGAATGTAACAACAGTGCAGCGCCCTGAATGTAACAACAGTGCAGTGCCCTGAATGTAACAACAGTGCAGCACCCTGAATGTAACAACAGTGCAGTGCCCTGAATGTAACAACAGCGCAGCACCCTGAATGTAACAACAGCACAGCACCCTGAATGTAACAACAGTGCAGTGCCCTGAATGTAACAACAGTGCAGTGCCCTGAATGTAACAACAGTGCAGCACCCTGAATGTAACAACAGCGCAGTGCCCTGAATGTAACAACAGTGCAGTGCCCTGAATGTAACAACAGTGCAGCACCCTGAATGTAACAACAGCACAGCACCCTGAATGTAACAACAGCGCAGCACCCTGAATGTAACAACAGCACAGCACCCTGAATGTAACAACAGTGCAGTGCCCTGAATGTAACAACAGTGCAGTGCCCTGAATGTAACAACAGTGCAGCACCCTGAATGTAACAACAGCACAGCACCCTGAATGTAACAACAGCGCAGCACCCTGAATGTAACAACAGTGCAGTGCCCTGAATGTAACAACAGTGCAGTGCCCTGAATGTAACAACAGTGCAGCACCCTGAATGTAACAACAGCACAGCACCCTGAATGTAACAACAGCGCAGCACCCTGAATGTAACAACAGCACAGCACCCTGAATGTAACAACAGTGCAGTGCCCTGAATGTAACAACAGTGCAGTGCCCTGAATGTAACAACAGCACAGCACCCTGAATGTAACAACAGCGCAGCACCCTGAATGTAACAACAGCACAGCACCCTGAATGTAACAACAGTGCAGTGCCCTGAATGTAACAACAGTGCAGCACCCTGAATGTAACAACAGTGCAGCACCCTGAATGTAACAACAGCACAGTGCCCTGAATGTAACAACAGCGCAGTGCCCTGAATGTAACAACAGTGCAGTGCCCTGAATGTAACAACAGTGCAGTGCCCTGAATGTAACAACAGTGCAGCACCCTGAATGTAACAACAGTGCAGTGCCCTGAATGTAACAACAGCGCAGCACCCTGAATGTAACAACAGCACAGCACCCTGAATGTAACAACAGTGCAGTGCCCTGAATGTAACAACAGTGCAGTGCCCTGAATGTAACAACAGTGCAGTGCCCTGAATGTAACAACAGTGCAGCACCCTGAATGTAACAACAGCGCAGCACCCTGAATGTAACAACAGCGCAGCACCCTGAATGTAACAACAGTGCAGTGCCCTGAATGTAACAACAGTGCAGTGCCCTGAATGTAACAACAGCGCAGCACCCTGAATGTAACAACAGCGCAGCACCCTGAATGTAACAACAGCGCAGCACCCTGAATGTAACAACAGCGCAGCACCCTGAATGTAACAACAGTGCAGTGCCCTGAATGTAACAACAGCGCAGCACCCTGAATGTAACAACAGCACAGCACCCTGAATGTAACAACAGTGCAGTGCCCTGAATGTAACAACAGTGCAGTGCCCTGAATGTAACAACAGTGCAGTGCCCTGAATGTAACAACAGTGCAGTGCCCTGAATGTAACAACAGCGCAGCACCCTGAATGTAACAACAGCGCAGCACCCTGAATGTAACAACAGTGCAGCACCCTGAATGTAACAACAGTGCAGCACCCTGAATGTAACAACAGCGCAGCACCCTGAATGTAACAACAGTGCAGTGCCCTGAATGTAACAACAGTGCAGCACCCTGAATGTAACAACAGCGCAGTGCCCTGAATGTAACAACAGTGCAGTGCCCTGAATGTAACAACAGTGCAGCACCCTGAATGTAACAACAGTGCAGCATTCTGAATGTAACAACAGTGCAGCACCCTGAATGTAACAACAGTGCAGCACCCTGAATGTAACAACAGTGCAGCATTCTGAATGTAACAACAGTGCAGCACCCTGAATGTAACAACAGCGCAGTGCCCTGAATGTAACAACAGTGCAGCACCCTGAATGTAACAACAGTGCAGCACCCTGAATGTAACAACAGCGCAGTGCCCTGAATGTAACAACAGTGCAGCACCCTGAATGTAACAACAGCGCAGCACCCTGAATGTAACAACAGTGCAGCACCCTGAATGTAACAACAGTGCAGCACCCTGAATGTAACAACAGTGCAGCACCCTGAATGTAACAACAGCGCAGTGCCCTGAATGTAACAACAGTGCAGCACCCTGAATGTAACAACAGCGCAGTGCCCTGAATGTAACAACAGCGCAGTGCCCTGAATGTAACAACAGTGCAGCACCCTGAATGTAACAACAGTGCAGCACCCTGAATGTAACAACAGCGCAGTGCCCTGAATGTAACAACAGTGCAGCACCCTGAATGTAACAACAGTGCAGCACCCTGAATGTAACAACAGTGCAGTGCCCTGAATGTAACAACAGTGCAGCACCCTGAATGTAACAACAGTGCAGTGCCCTGAATGTAACAACAGCACAGCACCCTGAATGTAACAACAGTGCAGTGCCCTGAATGTAACAACAGTGCAGCGCCCTGAATGTAACAACAGTGCAGTGCCCTGAATGTAACAACAGTGCAGTGCCCTGAATGTAACAACAGTGCAGTGCCCTGAATGTAACAACAGTGCAGTGCCCTGAATGTAACAACAGTGCAGCACCCTGAATGTAACAACAGTGCAGCACCCTGAATGTAACAACAGTGCAGCATTCTGAATGTAACAACAGTGCAGCACCCTGAATGTAACAACAGTGCAGCACCCTGAATGTAACAACAGTGCAGCATTCTGAATGTAACAACAGTGCAGCACCCTGAATGTAACAACAGCGCAGCACCCTGAATGTAACAACAGTGCAGCACCCTGAATGTAACAACAGTGCAGCATTCTGAATGTAACAACAGTGCAGCACCCTGAATGTAACAACAGTGCAGCATTCTGAATGTAACAACAGTGCAGCACCCTGAATGTAACAACAGTGCAGCACCCTGAATGTAACAACAGTGCAGCACCCTGAATGTAACAACAGCGCAGCACCCTGAATGTAACAACAGTGCAGCACCCTGAATGTAACAACAGTGCAGCACCCTGAATGTAACAACAGTGCAGCACCCTGAATGTAACAACAGCGCAGCACCCTGAATGTAACAACAGTGCAGCATTCTGAATGTAACAACAGTGCAGCACCCTGAATGTAACAACAGTGCAGCACCCTGAATGTAACAACAGTGCAGCACCCTGAATGTAACAACAGTGCAGCACCCTGAATGTAACAACAGCGCAGCACCCTGAATGTAACAACAGTGCAGCATTCTGAATGTAACAACAGCGCAGCACCCTGAATGTAACAACAGTGCAGCACCCTGAATGTAACAACAGTGCAGCATTCTGAATGTAACAACAGCGCAGCACCCTGAATGTAACAACAGTGCAGCACCCTGAATGTAACAACAGTGCAGTGCCCTGAATGTAACAACAGCGCAGCACCCTGAATGTAACAACAGTGCAGCACCCTGAATGTAACAACAGCGCAGTGCCCTGAATGTAACAACAGTGCAGCACCCTGAATGTAACAACAGTGCAGCATTCTGAATGTAACAACAGCGCAGCACCCTGAATGTAACAACAGTGCAGCACCCTGAATGTAACAACAGTGCAGCATTCTGAATGTAACAACAGCGCAGCACCCTGAATGTAACAACAGCGCAGCACCCTGAATGTAACAACAGTGCAGTGCACTGAATGTAACAACAGCGCAGCACCCTGAATGTAACAACAGTGCAGCACCCTGAATGTAACAACAGTGCAGCATTCTGAATGTAACAACAGCGCAGCACCCTGAATGTAACAACAGTGCAGCATTCTGAATGTAACAACAGCGCAGCGCCCTGAATGTAACAACAGCGCAGCACCCTGAATGTAACAACAGTGCAGTGCCCTGAATGTAACAACAGCGCAGCACCCTGAATGTAACAACAGTGCAGTGCCCTGAATGTAACAACAGTGCAGTGCCCTGAATGTAACAACAGCGCAGCACCCTGAATGTAACAACAGTGCAGCATTCTGAATGTAACAACAGCGCAGCACCCTGAATGTAACAACAGTGCAGTGCCCTGAATGTAACAACAGCGCAGCACCCTGAATGTAACAACAGTGCAGCACCCTGAATGTAACAACAGTGCAGCACCCTGAATGTAACAACAGCGCAGTGCCCTGAATGTAACAACAGCGCAGCACCCTGAATGTAACAACAGCGCAGTGCCCTGAATGTAACAACAGTGCAGCACCCTGAATGTAACAACAGCGCAGTGCCCTGAATGTAACAACAGCGCAGTGCCCTGAATGTAACAACAGTGCAGCATTCTGAATGTAACAACAGCGCAGCATTCTGAATGTAACAACAGCGCAGTGCCCTGAATGTAACAACAGCGCAGTGCCCTGAATGTAACAACAGTGCAGCATTCTGAATGTAACAACAGTGCAGCACCCTGAATGTAACAACAGTGCAGCACCTTGAATGTAACAACAGCACAGTGCCCTGAATGTAACAACAGTGCAGTGCCCTGAATGTAACAACAGCGCAGTGCCCTGAATGTAACAACAGTGCAGCATTCTGAATGTAACAACAGCGCAGTGCCCTGAATGTAACAACAGTGCAGCATTCTGAATGTAACAACAGCGCAGTGCCCTGAATGTAACAACAGTGCAGCATTCTGAATGTAACAACAGCGCAGTGCCCTGAATGTAACAACAGTGCAGCATTCTGAATGTAACAACAGCGCAGTGCCCTGAATGTAACAACAGTGCAGCATTCTGAATGTAACAACAGCGCAGTGCCCTGAATGTAACAACAGTGCAGCATTCTGAATGTAACAACAGCGCAGTGCCCTGAATGTAACAACAGTGCAGCACCCTGAATGTAACAACAGCGCAGTGCCCTGAATGTAACAACAGCGCAGTGCCCTGAATGTAACAACAGTGCAGCATTCTGAATGTAACAACAGCGCAGTGCCCTGAATGTAACAACAGTGCAGCATTCTGAATGTAACAACAGCGCAGTGCCCTGAATGTAACAACAGCGCAGTGCCCTGAATGTAACAACAGCGCAGCACCCTGAATGTAACAACAGTGCAGTGCCCTGAATGTAACAACAGTGCAGCATTCTGAATGTAACAACAGCGCAGTGCCCTGAATGTAACAACAGTGCAGCATTCTGAATGTAACAACAGCGCAGTGCCCTGAATGTAACAACAGTGCAGCACCCTGAATGTAACAACAGTGCAGTGCCCTGAATGTAACAACAGCGCAGTGCCCTGAATGTAACAACAGTGCAGCATTCTGAATGTAACAACAGCGCAGTGCCCTGAATGTAACAACAGTGCAGCATTCTGAATGTAACAACAGCGCAGTGCCCTGAATGTAACAACAGTGCAGCATTCTGAATGTAACAACAGCGCAGTGCCCTGAATGTAACAACAGTGCAGCATTCTGAATGTAACAACAGCGCAGTGCCCTGAATGTAACAACAGTGCAGCATTCTGAATGTAACAACAGCGCAGTGCCCTGAATGTAACAACAGTGCAGCATTCTGAATGTAACAACAGCGCAGTGCCCTGAATGTAACAACAGTGCAGCACCCTGAATGTAACAACAGCGCAGTGCCCTGAATGTAACAACAGTGCAGCACCCTGAATGTAACAACAGTGCAGCACCCTGAATGTAACAACAGTGCAGTGCCCTGAATGTAACAACAGTGCAGCACCCTGAATGTAACAACAGTGCAGTGCCCTGAATGTAACAACAGCACAGCACCCTGAATGTAACAACAGTGCAGTGCCCTGAATGTAACAACAGTGCAGCGCCCTGAATGTAACAACAGTGCAGTGCCCTGAATGTAACAACAGTGCAGTGCCCTGAATGTAACAACAGTGCAGTGCCCTGAATGTAACAACAGTGCAGTGCCCTGAATGTAACAACAGTGCAGCACCCTGAATGTAACAACAGTGCAGCACCCTGAATGTAACAACAGTGCAGCATTCTGAATGTAACAACAGTGCAGCACCCTGAATGTAACAACAGTGCAGCACCCTGAATGTAACAACAGTGCAGCATTCTGAATGTAACAACAGTGCAGCACCCTGAATGTAACAACAGCGCAGCACCCTGAATGTAACAACAGTGCAGCACCCTGAATGTAACAACAGTGCAGCATTCTGAATGTAACAACAGTGCAGCACCCTGAATGTAACAACAGTGCAGCATTCTGAATGTAACAACAGTGCAGCACCCTGAATGTAACAACAGTGCAGCACCCTGAATGTAACAACAGTGCAGCACCCTGAATGTAACAACAGCGCAGCACCCTGAATGTAACAACAGTGCAGCACCCTGAATGTAACAACAGTGCAGCACCCTGAATGTAACAACAGTGCAGCACCCTGAATGTAACAACAGCGCAGCACCCTGAATGTAACAACAGTGCAGCATTCTGAATGTAACAACAGTGCAGCACCCTGAATGTAACAACAGTGCAGCACCCTGAATGTAACAACAGTGCAGCACCCTGAATGTAACAACAGTGCAGCACCCTGAATGTAACAACAGTGCAGCACCCTGAATGTAACAACAGCGCAGCACCCTGAATGTAACAACAGTGCAGCATTCTGAATGTAACAACAGCGCAGCACCCTGAATGTAACAACAGTGCAGCACCCTGAATGTAACAACAGTGCAGCATTCTGAATGTAACAACAGCGCAGCACCCTGAATGTAACAACAGTGCAGCACCCTGAATGTAACAACAGTGCAGCATTCTGAATGTAACAACAGCGCAGCACCCTGAATGTAACAACAGTGCAGCACCCTGAATGTAACAACAGTGCAGTGCCCTGAATGTAACAACAGCGCAGCACCCTGAATGTAACAACAGTGCAGCACCCTGAATGTAACAACAGCGCAGTGCCCTGAATGTAACAACAGTGCAGCACCCTGAATGTAACAACAGTGCAGCATTCTGAATGTAACAACAGCGCAGCACCCTGAATGTAACAACAGTGCAGCACCCTGAATGTAACAACAGTGCAGCATTCTGAATGTAACAACAGCGCAGCACCCTGAATGTAACAACAGCGCAGCACCCTGAATGTAACAACAGTGCAGTGCACTGAATGTAACAACAGCGCAGCACCCTGAATGTAACAACAGTGCAGCACCCTGAATGTAACAACAGTGCAGCATTCTGAATGTAACAACAGCGCAGCACCCTGAATGTAACAACAGTGCAGCATTCTGAATGTAACAACAGCGCAGCGCCCTGAATGTAACAACAGCGCAGCACCCTGAATGTAACAACAGTGCAGTGCCCTGAATGTAACAACAGCGCAGCACCCTGAATGTAACAACAGTGCAGTGCCCTGAATGTAACAACAGTGCAGTGCCCTGAATGTAACAACAGCGCAGCACCCTGAATGTAACAACAGTGCAGCATTCTGAATGTAACAACAGCGCAGCACCCTGAATGTAACAACAGTGCAGTGCCCTGAATGTAACAACAGCGCAGCACCCTGAATGTAACAACAGTGCAGCACCCTGAATGTAACAACAGTGCAGCACCCTGAATGTAACAACAGCGCAGTGCCCTGAATGTAACAACAGCGCAGCACCCTGAATGTAACAACAGCGCAGTGCCCTGAATGTAACAACAGTGCAGCACCCTGAATGTAACAACAGCGCAGTGCCCTGAATGTAACAACAGCGCAGTGCCCTGAATGTAACAACAGTGCAGCATTCTGAATGTAACAACAGCGCAGCATTCTGAATGTAACAACAGCGCAGTGCCCTGAATGTAACAACAGCGCAGTGCCCTGAATGTAACAACAGTGCAGCATTCTGAATGTAACAACAGTGCAGCACCCTGAATGTAACAACAGTGCAGCACCTTGAATGTAACAACAGCACAGTGCCCTGAATGTAACAACAGTGCAGTGCCCTGAATGTAACAACAGTGCAGTGCCCTGAATGTAACAACAGTGCAGCATTCTGAATGTAACAACAGCGCAGTGCCCTGAATGTAACAACAGTGCAGCATTCTGAATGTAACAACAGCGCAGTGCCCTGAATGTAACAACAGTGCAGCATTCTGAATGTAACAACAGCGCAGTGCCCTGAATGTAACAACAGTGCAGCATTCTGAATGTAACAACAGCGCAGTGCCCTGAATGTAACAACAGTGCAGCATTCTGAATGTAACAACAGCGCAGTGCCCTGAATGTAACAACAGTGCAGCATTCTGAATGTAACAACAGCGCAGTGCCCTGAATGTAACAACAGTGCAGCATTCTGAATGTAACAACAGCGCAGTGCCCTGAATGTAACAACAGCGCAGTGCCCTGAATGTAACAACAGTGCAGCATTCTGAATGTAACAACAGCGCAGCGCCCTGAATGTAACAACAGTGCAGCATTCTGAATGTAACAACAGCGCAGTGCCCTGAATGTAACAACAGCGCAGTGCCCTGAATGTAACAACAGTGCAGCATTCTGAATGTAACAACAGCGCAGTGCCCTGAATGTAACAACAGTGCAGCACCCTGAATGTAACAACAGTGCAGCACCCTGAATGTAACAACAGTGCAGCATTCTGAATGTAACAACAGTGCAGCATTCTGAATGTAACAACAGCGCAGTGCCCTGAATGTAACAACAGTGCAGCACCCTGAATGTAACAACAGTGCAGCACCCTGAATGTAACAACAGTGCAGCATTCTGAATGTAACAACAGTGCAGCATTCTGAATGTAACAACAGTGCAGCATTCTGAATGTAACAACAGCGCAGTGCCCTGAATGTAACAACAGCGCAGTGCCCTGAATGTAACAACAGTGCAGCATTCTGAATGTAACAACAGCGCAGTGCCCTGAATGTAACAACAGTGCAGCATTCTGAATGTAACAACAGCGCAGTGCCCTGAATGTAACAACAGTGCAGCATTCTGAATGTAACAACAGCGCAGTGCCCTGAATGTAACAACAGCGCAGTGCCCTGAATGTAACAACAGTGCAGTGCCCTGAATGTAACAACAGTGCAGCACCCTGAATGTAACAACAGCGCAGTGCCCTGAATGTAACAACAGCGCAGCATTCTGAATGTAACAACAGCGCAGCGCCCTGAATGTAACAACAGTGCAGCATTCTGAATGTAACAACAGCACAGTGCCCTGAATGTAACAACAGCGCAGCATTCTGAATGTAACAACAGCGCAGCGCCCTGAATGTAACAACAGTGCAGCATTCTGAATGTAACAACAGTGCAGTGCCCTGAATGTAACAACAGCGCAGTGCCCTGAATGTAACAACAGTGCAGCATTCTGAATGTAACAACAGTGCAGTGCCCTGAATGTAACAACAGTGCAGCATTCTGAATGTAACAACAGTGCAGCACCCTGAATGTAACAACAGCGCAGTGCCCTGAATGTAACAACAGCGCAGTGCCCTGAATGTAACAACAGTGCAGCATTCTGAATGGAACAACAGTGCAGCACCCTGAATGTAACAACAGCGCAGTGCCCTGAATGTAACAACAGCGCAGTGCCCTGAATGTAACAACAGCGCAGCGCCCTGAATGTAACAACAGTGCAGCATTCTGAATGTAACAACAGTGCAGCACCCTGAATGTAACAACAGCGCAGTGCCCTGAATGTAACAACAGCGCAGTGCCCTGAATGTAACAACAGCGCAGTGCCCTGAATGTAACAACAGCGCAGTGCCCTGAATGTAACAACAGCGCAGTGCCCTGAATGTAACAACAGTGCAGCACCCTGAATGTAACAACAGTGCAGCATTCTGAATGTAACAACAGTGCAGCATTCTGAATGTAACAACAGTGCAGCATTCTGAATGTAACAACAGTGCAGTGCCCTGAATGTAACAACAGCGCAGTGCCCTGAATGTAACAACAGTGCAGCACCCTGAATGTAACAACAGCGCAGCATTCTGAATGTAACAACAGTGCAGCATTCTGAATGTAACAACAGTGCAGCATTCTGAATGTAACAACAGTGCAGTGCCCTGAATGTAACAACAGTGCAGCATTCTGAATGTAACAACAGTGCAGCATTCTGAATGTAACAACAGTGCAGCATTCTGAATGTAACAACAGCGCAGTGCCCTGAATGTAACAACAGCGCAGTGCCCTGAATGTAACAACAGTGCAGCACCCTGAATGTAACAACAGTGCAGCATTCTGAATGTAACAACAGTGCAGCATTCTGAATGTAACAACAGTGCAGCATTCTGAATGTAACAACAGTGCAGTGCCCTGAATGTAACAACAGCGCAGTGCCCTGAATGTAACAACAGTGCAGCACCCTGAATGTAACAACAGCGCAGCATTCTGAATGTAACAACAGTGCAGCACCCTGAATGTAACAACAGCGCAGCATTCTGAATGTAACAACAGTGCAGCACCCTGAATGTAACAACAGTGCAGCATTCTGAATGTAACAACAGTGCAGCATTCTGAATGTAACAACAGTGCAGCATTCTGAATGTAACAACAGTGCAGTGCCCTGAATGTAACAACAGCGCCGTGCCCTGAATGTAACAACAGTGCAGCACCCTGAATGTAACAACAGCACAGTGCCCTGAATGTAACAACAGCGCAGTGCCCTGAATGTAACAACAGTGCAGCACCCTGAATGTAACAACAGCGCAGTGCCCTGAATGTAACAACAGTGCAGCACCCTGAATGTAACAACAGCGCAGTGCCTTAATGTAACAACAGCGCAGTGCCCTGAATGTAACAACAGCGCAGTGCCCTGAATGTAACAACAGCGCAGTGCCCTGAATGTAACAACAGCGCAGCGTTCTGAATGTAACAACAGCGCAGTGCCCTGAATGTAACAACAGCGCAGTGCCCTGAATGTAACAACAGTGCAGCACCCTGAATGTAACAACAGTGCAGCATTCTGAATGTAACAACAGTGCAGCATTCTGAATGTAACAACAGTGCAGCACCCTGAATGTAACAACAGTGCAGCACCCTGAATGTAACAACAGTGCAGCATTCTGAATGTAACAACAGTGCAGCATTCTGAATGTAACAACAGTGCAGTGCCCTGAATGTAACAACAGTGCAGCACCCTGAATGTAACAACAGCGCAGTGCCCTGAATGTAACAACAGCGCAGTGCCCTGAATGTAACAACAGCGCAGTGCCCTGAATGTAACAACAGTGCAGTGCCCTGAATGTAACAACAGTGCAGCACCCTGAATGTAACAACAGCGCAGTGCCCTGAATGTAACAACAGCGCAGTGCCCTGAATGTAACAACAGTGCAGCACCCTGAATGTAACAACAGCGCAGTGCCCTGAATGTAACAACAGCGCAGTGCCCTGAATGTAACAACAGTGCAGCACCCTGAATGTAACAACAGTGCAGTGCCCTGAATGTAACAACAGTGCAGCACCCTGAATTTAACAACAGCGCAGTGCCCTGAATGTAACAACAGCGCAGTGCCCTGAATGTAACAACAGCGCAGTGCCCTGAATGTAACAACAGCGCAGTGCCCTGAATGTAACAACAGCGCAGTGCCCTGAATGTAACAACAGCGCAGTGCCCTGAATGTAACAACAGTGCAGCATTCTGAATGTAACAACAGCGCAGCACCCTGAATGTAACAACAGTGCAGCACCCTGAATGTAACAACAGTGCAGCACCCTGAATGTAACAACAGTGCAGCATTCTGAATGTAACAACAGTGCAGCATTCTGAATGTAACAACAGCGCAGTGCCCTGAATGTAACAACAGTGCAGCATTCTGAATGTAACAACAGTGCAGCACCCTGAATGTAACAACAGTGCAGCACCCTGAAAGTAACAACAGCGCAGTGCCCTGAATGTAACAACAGTGCAGCATTCTGAATGTAACAACAGTGCAGCATTCTGAATGTAACAACAGTGCAGCGCCCTGAATGTAACAACAGTGCAGCACCCTGAATGTAACAACAGCGCAGTGCCCTGAATGTAACAACAGTGCAGCATTCTGAATGTAACAACAGTGCAGCATTCTGAATGTAACAACAGTGCAGCACCCTGAATGTAACAACAGTGCAGCACCCTGAATGTAACAACAGCGCAGTGCCCTGAATGTAACAACAGTGCAGCATTCTGAATGTAACAACAGTGCAGCATTCTGAATGTAACAACAGCGCAGCACCCTGAATGTAACAACAGTGCAGCACCCTGAATGTAACAACAGTGCAGCACCCTGAATGTAACAACAGTGCAGCACCCTGAATGTAACAACAGTGCAGCACCCTGAATGTAACAACAGTGCAGCATTCTGAATGTAACAACAGTGCAGCACCCTGAATGTAACAACAGTGCAGCACCCTGAATGTAACAACAGTGCAGCGCCCTGAATGTAACAACAGTGCAGCACTCTGAATGTAACAACAGTGCAGCATTCTGAATGTAACAACAGCGCAGTGCCCTGAATGTAACAACAGCGCAGTGCCCTGAATGTAACAACAGCGCAGTGCCCTGAATGTAACAACAGCGCAGTGCCCTGAATGTAACAACAGTGCAGCACCCTGAATGTAACAACAGTGCAGCATTCTGAATGTAACAACAGTGCAGCATTCTGAATGTAACAACAGTGCAGCATTCTGAATGTAACAACAGCGCAGCACCCTGAATGTAACAACAGTGCAGCACCCTGAATGTAACAACAGTGCAGCACCCTGAATGTAACAACAGTGCAGCACCCTGAATGTAACAACAGCGCAGCACCCTGAATGTAACAACAGTGCAGCATTCTGAATGTAACAACAGTGCAGCACCCTGAATGTAACAACAGTGCAGCACCCTGAATGTAACAACAGTGCAGCACCCTGAATGTAACAACAGTGCAGCACCCTGAATGTAACAACAGTGCAGCACCCTGAATGTAACAACAGCGCAGCACCCTGAATGTAACAACAGTGCAGCATTCTGAATGTAACAACAGCGCAGCACCCTGAATGTAACAACAGTGCAGCACCCTGAATGTAACAACAGTGCAGCATTCTGAATGTAACAACAGCGCAGCACCCTGAATGTAACAACAGTGCAGCACCCTGAATGTAACAACAGTGCAGCATTCTGAATGTAACAACAGCGCAGCACCCTGAATGTAACAACAGTGCAGCACCCTGAATGTAACAACAGTGCAGTGCCCTGAATGTAACAACAGCGCAGCACCCTGAATGTAACAACAGTGCAGCACCCTGAATGTAACAACAGCGCAGTGCCCTGAATGTAACAACAGTGCAGCACCCTGAATGTAACAACAGTGCAGCATTCTGAATGTAACAACAGCGCAGCACCCTGAATGTAACAACAGTGCAGCACCCTGAATGTAACAACAGTGCAGCATTCTGAATGTAACAACAGCGCAGCACCCTGAATGTAACAACAGCGCAGCACCCTGAATGTAACAACAGTGCAGTGCACTGAATGTAACAACAGCGCAGCACCCTGAATGTAACAACAGTGCAGCACCCTGAATGTAACAACAGTGCAGCATTCTGAATGTAACAACAGCGCAGCACCCTGAATGTAACAACAGTGCAGCATTCTGAATGTAACAACAGCGCAGCGCCCTGAATGTAACAACAGCGCAGCACCCTGAATGTAACAACAGTGCAGTGCCCTGAATGTAACAACAGCGCAGCACCCTGAATGTAACAACAGTGCAGTGCCCTGAATGTAACAACAGTGCAGTGCCCTGAATGTAACAACAGCGCAGCACCCTGAATGTAACAACAGTGCAGCATTCTGAATGTAACAACAGCGCAGCACCCTGAATGTAACAACAGTGCAGTGCCCTGAATGTAACAACAGCGCAGCACCCTGAATGTAACAACAGTGCAGCACCCTGAATGTAACAACAGTGCAGCACCCTGAATGTAACAACAGCGCAGTGCCCTGAATGTAACAACAGCGCAGCACCCTGAATGTAACAACAGCGCAGTGCCCTGAATGTAACAACAGTGCAGCACCCTGAATGTAACAACAGCGCAGTGCCCTGAATGTAACAACAGCGCAGTGCCCTGAATGTAACAACAGTGCAGCATTCTGAATGTAACAACAGCGCAGCATTCTGAATGTAACAACAGCGCAGTGCCCTGAATGTAACAACAGCGCAGTGCCCTGAATGTAACAACAGTGCAGCATTCTGAATGTAACAACAGTGCAGCACCCTGAATGTAACAACAGTGCAGCACCTTGAATGTAACAACAGCACAGTGCCCTGAATGTAACAACAGTGCAGTGCCCTGAATGTAACAACAGTGCAGTGCCCTGAATGTAACAACAGTGCAGCATTCTGAATGTAACAACAGCGCAGTGCCCTGAATGTAACAACAGTGCAGCATTCTGAATGTAACAACAGCGCAGTGCCCTGAATGTAACAACAGTGCAGCATTCTGAATGTAACAACAGCGCAGTGCCCTGAATGTAACAACAGTGCAGCATTCTGAATGTAACAACAGCGCAGTGCCCTGAATGTAACAACAGTGCAGCATTCTGAATGTAACAACAGCGCAGTGCCCTGAATGTAACAACAGTGCAGCATTCTGAATGTAACAACAGCGCAGTGCCCTGAATGTAACAACAGTGCAGCATTCTGAATGTAACAACAGCGCAGTGCCCTGAATGTAACAACAGCGCAGTGCCCTGAATGTAACAACAGTGCAGCATTCTGAATGTAACAACAGCGCAGCGCCCTGAATGTAACAACAGTGCAGCATTCTGAATGTAACAACAGCGCAGTGCCCTGAATGTAACAACAGCGCAGTGCCCTGAATGTAACAACAGTGCAGCATTCTGAATGTAACAACAGCGCAGTGCCCTGAATGTAACAACAGTGCAGCACCCTGAATGTAACAACAGTGCAGCACCCTGAATGTAACAACAGTGCAGCATTCTGAATGTAACAACAGTGCAGCATTCTGAATGTAACAACAGCGCAGTGCCCTGAATGTAACAACAGTGCAGCACCCTGAATGTAACAACAGTGCAGCACCCTGAATGTAACAACAGTGCAGCATTCTGAATGTAACAACAGTGCAGCATTCTGAATGTAACAACAGTGCAGCATTCTGAATGTAACAACAGCGCAGTGCCCTGGATGTAACAACAGCGCAGTGCCCTGAATGTAACAACAGTGCAGCATTCTGAATGTAACAACAGCGCAGTGCCCTGAATGTAACAACAGTGCAGCATTCTGAATGTAACAACAGCGCAGTGCCCTGAATGTAACAACAGTGCAGCATTCTGAATGTAACAACAGCGCAGTGCCCTGAATGTAACAACAGCGCAGTGCCCTGAATGTAACAACAGTGCAGTGCCCTGAATGTAACAACAGTGCAGCACCCTGAATGTAACAACAGCGCAGTGCCCTGAATGTAACAACAGCGCAGCATTCTGAATGTAACAACAGCGCAGCGCCCTGAATGTAACAACAGTGCAGCATTCTGAATGTAACAACAGCACAGTGCCCTGAATGTAACAACAGCGCAGCATTCTGAATGTAACAACAGCGCAGCGCCCTGAATGTAACAACAGTGCAGCATTCTGAATGTAACAACAGTGCAGTGCCCTGAATGTAACAACAGCGCAGTGCCCTGAATGTAACAACAGTGCAGCATTCTGAATGTAACAACAGTGCAGTGCCCTGAATGTAACAACAGTGCAGCATTCTGAATGTAACAACAGTGCAGCACCCTGAATGTAACAACAGCGCAGTGCCCTGAATGTAACAACAGCGCAGTGCCCTGAATGTAACAACAGTGCAGCATTCTGAATGGAACAACAGTGCAGCACCCTGAATGTAACAACAGCGCAGTGCCCTGAATGTAACAACAGCGCAGTGCCCTGAATGTAACAACAGCGCAGCGCCCTGAATGTAACAACAGTGCAGCATTCTGAATGTAACAACAGTGCAGCACCCTGAATGTAACAACAGCGCAGTGCCCTGAATGTAACAACAGCGCAGTGCCCTGAATGTAACAACAGCGCAGTGCCCTGAATGTAACAACAGCGCAGTGCCCTGAATGTAACAACAGCGCAGTGCCCTGAATGTAACAACAGTGCAGCACCCTGAATGTAACAACAGTGCAGCATTCTGAATGTAACAACAGTGCAGCATTCTGAATGTAACAACAGTGCAGCATTCTGAATGTAACAACAGTGCAGTGCCCTGAATGTAACAACAGCGCAGTGCCCTGAATGTAACAACAGTGCAGCACCCTGAATGTAACAACAGCGCAGCATTCTGAATGTAACAACAGTGCAGCATTCTGAATGTAACAACAGTGCAGCATTCTGAATGTAACAACAGTGCAGTGCCCTGAATGTAACAACAGTGCAGCATTCTGAATGTAACAACAGTGCAGCATTCTGAATGTAACAACAGTGCAGCATTCTGAATGTAACAACAGCGCAGTGCCCTGAATGTAACAACAGCGCAGTGCCCTGAATGTAACAACAGTGCAGCACCCTGAATGTAACAACAGTGCAGCATTCTGAATGTAACAACAGTGCAGCATTCTGAATGTAACAACAGTGCAGCATTCTGAATGTAACAACAGTGCAGTGCCCTGAATGTAACAACAGCGCAGTGCCCTGAATGTAACAACAGTGCAGCACCCTGAATGTAACAACAGCGCAGCATTCTGAATGTAACAACAGTGCAGCACCCTGAATGTAACAACAGCGCAGCATTCTGAATGTAACAACAGTGCAGCACCCTGAATGTAACAACAGTGCAGCATTCTGAATGTAACAACAGTGCAGCATTCTGAATGTAACAACAGTGCAGCATTCTGAATGTAACAACAGTGCAGTGCCCTGAATGTAACAACAGCGCCGTGCCCTGAATGTAACAACAGTGCAGCACCCTGAATGTAACAACAGCACAGTGCCCTGAATGTAACAACAGCGCAGTGCCCTGAATGTAACAACAGTGCAGCACCCTGAATGTAACAACAGCGCAGTGCCCTGAATGTAACAACAGTGCAGCACCCTGAATGTAACAACAGCGCAGTGCCTTAATGTAACAACAGCGCAGTGCCCTGAATGTAACAACAGCGCAGTGCCCTGAATGTAACAACAGCGCAGTGCCCTGAATGTAACAACAGCGCAGCGTTCTGAATGTAACAACAGCGCAGTGCCCTGAATGTAACAACAGCGCAGTGCCCTGAATGTAACAACAGTGCAGCACCCTGAATGTAACAACAGTGCAGCATTCTGAATGTAACAACAGTGCAGCATTCTGAATGTAACAACAGTGCAGCACCCTGAATGTAACAACAGTGCAGCACCCTGAATGTAACAACAGTGCAGCATTCTGAATGTAACAACAGTGCAGCATTCTGAATGTAACAACAGTGCAGTGCCCTGAATGTAACAACAGTGCAGCACCCTGAATGTAACAACAGCGCAGTGCCCTGAATGTAACAACAGCGCAGTGCCCTGAATGTAACAACAGCGCAGTGCCCTGAATGTAACAACAGTGCAGTGCCCTGAATGTAACAACAGTGCAGCACCCTGAATGTAACAACAGCGCAGTGCCCTGAATGTAACAACAGCGCAGTGCCCTGAATGTAACAACAGTGCAGCACCCTGAATGTAACAACAGCGCAGTGCCCTGAATGTAACAACAGCGCAGTGCCCTGAATGTAACAACAGTGCAGCACCCTGAATGTAACAACAGTGCAGTGCCCTGAATGTAACAACAGTGCAGCACCCTGAATTTAACAACAGCGCAGTGCCCTGAATGTAACAACAGCGCAGTGCCCTGAATGTAACAACAGCGCAGTGCCCTGAATGTAACAACAGCGCAGTGCCCTGAATGTAACAACAGCGCAGTGCCCTGAATGTAACAACAGCGCAGTGCCCTGAATGTAACAACAGCGCAGTGCCCTGAATGTAACAACAGTGCAGCATTCTGAATGTAACAACAGCGCAGCACCCTGAATGTAACAACAGTGCAGCACCCTGAATGTAACAACAGTGCAGCACCCTGAATGTAACAACAGTGCAGCATTCTGAATGTAACAACAGTGCAGCATTCTGAATGTAACAACAGCGCAGTGCCCTGAATGTAACAACAGTGCAGCATTCTGAATGTAACAACAGTGCAGCACCCTGAATGTAACAACAGTGCAGCACCCTGAAAGTAACAACAGCGCAGTGCCCTGAATGTAACAACAGTGCAGCATTCTGAATGTAACAACAGTGCAGCATTCTGAATGTAACAACAGTGCAGCGCCCTGAATGTAACAACAGTGCAGCACCCTGAATGTAACAACAGCGCAGTGCCCTGAATGTAACAACAGTGCAGCATTCTGAATGTAACAACAGTGCAGCATTCTGAATGTAACAACAGTGCAGCACCCTGAATGTAACAACAGTGCAGCACCCTGAATGTAACAACAGCGCAGTGCCCTGAATGTAACAACAGTGCAGCATTCTGAATGTAACAACAGTGCAGCATTCTGAATGTAACAACAGCGCAGCACCCTGAATGTAACAACAGTGCAGCACCCTGAATGTAACAACAGTGCAGCACCCTGAATGTAACAACAGTGCAGCACCCTGAATGTAACAACAGTGCAGCACCCTGAATGTAACAACAGTGCAGCATTCTGAATGTAACAACAGTGCAGCACCCTGAATGTAACAACAGTGCAGCACCCTGAATGTAACAACAGTGCAGCGCCCTGAATGTAACAACAGTGCAGCACTCTGAATGTAACAACAGTGCAGCATTCTGAATGTAACAACAGCGCAGTGCCCTGAATGTAACAACAGCGCAGTGCCCTGAATGTAACAACAGCGCAGTGCCCTGAATGTAACAACAGCGCAGTGCCCTGAATGTAACAACAGTGCAGCACCCTGAATGTAACAACAGTGCAGCATTCTGAATGTAACAACAGTGCAGCATTCTGAATGTAACAACAGTGCAGCATTCTGAATGTAACAACAGTGCAGTGCCCTGAATGTAACAACAGCGCAGTGCCCTGAATGTAACAACAGTGCAGCACCCTGAATGTAACAACAGCGCAGCATTCTGAATGTAACAACAGTGCAGCATTCTGAATGTAACAACAGTGCAGCATTCTGAATGTAACAACAGTGCAGTGCCCTGAATGTAACAACAGTGCAGCATTCTGAATGTAACAACAGTGCAGCATTCTGAATGTAACAACAGTGCAGCATTCTGAATGTAACAACAGCGCAGTGCCCTGAATGTAACAACAGCGCAGTGCCCTGAATGTAACAACAGTGCAGCACCCTGAATGTAACAACAGTGCAGCATTCTGAATGTAACAACAGTGCAGCATTCTGAATGTAACAACAGTGCAGCATTCTGAATGTAACAACAGTGCAGTGCCCTGAATGTAACAACAGCGCAGTGCCCTGAATGTAACAACAGTGCAGCACCCTGAATGTAACAACAGCGCAGCATTCTGAATGTAACAACAGTGCAGCACCCTGAATGTAACAACAGCGCAGCATTCTGAATGTAACAACAGTGCAGCACCCTGAATGTAACAACAGTGCAGCATTCTGAATGTAACAACAGTGCAGCATTCTGAATGTAACAACAGTGCAGCATTCTGAATGTAACAACAGTGCAGTGCCCTGAATGTAACAACAGCGCAGTGCCCTGAATGTAACAACAGTGCAGCACCCTGAATGTAACAACAGCACAGTGCCCTGAATGTAACAACAGCGCAGTGCCCTGAATGTAACAACAGTGCAGCACCCTGAATGTAACAACAGCGCAGTGCCCTGAATGTAACAACAGTGCAGCACCCTGAATGTAACAACAGCGCAGTGCCCTGAATGTAACAACAGCGCAGTGCCCTGAATGTAACAACAGCGCAGTGCCCTGAATGTAACAACAGCGCAGTGCCCTGAATGTAACAACAGCGCAGCGTTCTGAATGTAACAACAGCGCAGTGCCCTGAATGTAACAACAGCGCAGTGCCCTGAATGTAACAACAGTGCAGCACCCTGAATGTAACAACAGTGCAGCATTCTGAATGTAACAACAGTGCAGCATTCTGAATGTAACAACAGTGCAGCACCCTGAATGTAACAACAGTGCAGCACCCTGAATGTAACAACAGTGCAGCATTCTGAATGTAACAACAGTGCAGCATTCTGAATGTAACAACAGTGCAGTGCCCTGAATGTAACAACAGTGCAGCACCCTGAATGTAACAACAGCGCAGTGCCCTGAATGTAACAACAGCGCAGTGCCCTGAATGTAACAACAGTGCAGTGCCCTGAATGTAACAACAGTGCAGCACCCTGAATGTAACAACAGCGCAGTGCCCTGAATGTAACAACAGCGCAGTGCCCTGAATGTAACAACAGTGCAGCACCCTGAATGTAACAACAGCGCAGTGCCCTGAATGTAACAACAGCGCAGTGCCCTGAATGTAACAACAGTGCAGCACCCTGAATGTAACAACAGTGCAGTGCCCTGAATGTAACAACAGTGCAGCACCCTGAATTTAACAACAGCGCAGTGCCCTGAATGTAACAACAGCGCAGTGCCCTGAATGTAACAACAGCGCAGTGCCCTGAATGTAACAACAGCGCAGTGCCCTGAATGTAACAACAGCGCAGTGCCCTGAATGTAACAACAGCGCAGTGCCCTGAATGTAACAACAGCGCAGTGCCCTGAATGTAACAACAGTGCAGCATTCTGAATGTAACAACAGCGCAGCACCCTGAATGTAACAACAGTGCAGCACCCTGAATGTAACAACAGTGCAGCACCCTGAATGTAACAACAGTGCAGCATTCTGAATGTAACAACAGTGCAGCATTCTGAATGTAACAACAGCGCAGTGCCCTGAATGTAACAACAGTGCAGCATTCTGAATGTAACAACAGTGCAGCACCCTGAATGTAACAACAGTGCAGCACCCTGAAAGTAACAACAGCGCAGTGCCCTGAATGTAACAACAGTGCAGCATTCTGAATGTAACAACAGTGCAGCATTCTGAATGTAACAACAGTGCAGCGCCCTGAATGTAACAACAGTGCAGCACCCTGAATGTAACAACAGCGCAGTGCCCTGAATTTAACAACAGTGCAGCATTCTGAATGTAACAACAGTGCAGCATTCTGAATGTAACAACAGTGCAGCACCCTGAATGTAACAACAGTGCAGCACCCTGAATGTAACAACAGCGCAGTGCCCTGAATGTAACAACAGTGCAGCATTCTGAATGTAACAACAGTGCAGCATTCTGAATGTAACAACAGCGCAGCACCCTGAATGTAACAACAGTGCAGCACCCTGAATGTAACAACAGTGCAGCACCCTGAATGTAACAACAGTGCAGCACCCTGAATGTAACAACAGTGCAGCACCCTGAATGTAACAACAGTGCAGCATTCTGAATGTAACAACAGTGCAGCACCCTGAATGTAACAACAGTGCAGCACCCTGAATGTAACAACAGTGCAGCGCCCTGAATGTAACAACAGTGCAGCACTCTGAATGTAACAACAGTGCAGCATTCTGAATGTAACAACAGTGCAGTGCCCTGAATGTAACAACAGTGCAGTGCCCTGAATGTAACAACAGCGCAGTGCCCTGAATGTAACAACAGTGCAGCATTCTGAATGTAACAACAGTGCAGCGCCCTGAATGTAACAACAGTGCAGCATTCTGAATGTAACAACAGTGCAGCATTCTGAATGTAACAACAGTGCAGCATTCTGAATGTAACAACAGTGCAGCATTCTGAATGTAACAACAGTGCAGCATTCTGAATGTAACAACAGTGCAGCATTCTGAATGTAACAACAGTGCAGCACCCTGAATGTAACAACAGTGCAGCATTCTGAATGTAACAACAGTGCAGCATTCTGAATGTAACAACAGTGCAGCACCCTGAATGTAACAACAGTGCAGCATTCTGAATGTAACAACAGTGCAGTGCCCTGAATGTAACAACAGTGCAGTGCCCTGAATGTAACAACAGTGCAGCACCCTGAATGTAACAACAGTGCAGTGCCCTGAATGTAACAACAGTGCAGTGCCCTGAATGTAACAACAGTGCAGCACCCTGAATGTAACAACAGTGCAGCACCCTGAATGTAACAACAGTGCAGCATTCTGAATGTCACAACAGTGCAGTGCCTTGAATGTAACAACAGTGCAGTGCCCTGAATGTAACAACAGTGCAGCATTCTGAATGTAACAACAGTGCAGTGCCCTGAATGTAACAACAGTGCAGTGCCCTGAATGTAACAACAGTGCAGTGCCCTGAATGTAACAACAGTGCAGCATTCTGAATGTAACAACAGTGCAGCACCCTGAATGTAACAACAGTGCAGCACCCTGAATGTAACAACAGTGCAGCATTCTGAATGTAACAACAGTGCAGCACCCTGAATGTAACAACAGTGCAGCACCCTGAATGTAACAACAGTGCAGCATTCTGAATGTAACAACAGTGCAGCACCCTGAATGTAACAACAGTGCAGCACCCTGAATGTAACAACAGTGCAGCATTCTGAATGTAACAACAGTGCAGCACCTTGAATGTAACAACAGTGCAGCACCCTGAATGTAACAACAGCGCAGCACCCTGAATGTAACAACAGCGCAGCATTCTGAATGTAACAACAGTGCAGTGCCCTGAATGTAACAACAGCGCAGTGCCCTGAATGTAACAACAGCGCAGCACCCTGAATGTAACAACAGCGCAGCATTCTGAATGTAACAACAGTGCAGTGCCCTGAATGTAACAACAGCGCAGTGCCCTGAATGTAACAACAGCGCAGTGCCCTGAATGTAACAACAGCGCAGTGCCCTGAATGTAACAACAGCGCAGTGCCCTGAATGTAACAACAGCGCAGTGCCCTGAATGTAACAACAGTGCAGTGCCCTGAATGTAACAACAGCGCAGTGCCCTGAATGTAACAACAGTGCAGCATTCTGAATGTAACAACAGCGCAGTGCCCTGAATGTAACAACAGCGCAGTGCCCTGAATGTAACAACAGCGCAGTGCCCTGAATGTAACAACAGTGCAGCACCCTGAATGTAACAACAGCGCAGTGCCCTGAATGTAACAACAGCGCAGCGCCCTGAATGTAACAACAGCGCAGTGCCCTGAATGTAACAACAGCGCAGCGCCCTGAATGTAACAACAGCGCAGTGCCCTGAATGTAACAACAGCGCAGTGCCCTGAATGTAACAACAGCGCAGCGCCCTGAATGTAACAACAGCGCAGTGCCCTGAATGTAACAACAGTGCAGCACCCTGAATGTAACAACAGCGCAGTGCCCTGAATGTAACAACAGTGCAGCACCCTGAATGTAACAACAGTGCAGCACCCTGAATGTAACAACAGCGCAGCGCCCTGAATGTAACAACAGTGCAGCACCCTGAATGTAACAACAGTGCAGCACCCTGAATGTAACAACAGCGCAGTGCCCTGAATGTAACAACAGTGCAGCACCCTGAATGTAACAACAGCGCAGCGCCCTGAATGTAACAACAGTGCAGCACCCTGAATGTAACAACAGTGCAGCATTCTGAATGTAACAACAGCGCAGCACCCTGAATGTAACAACAGTGCAGCACCCTGAATGTAACAACAGTGCAGCATTCTGAATGTAACAACAGTGCAGCACCCTGAATGTAACAACAGTGCAGCGCCCTGAATGTAACAACAGTGCAGCATTCTGAATGTAACAACAGCGCAGCACCCTGAATGTAACAACAGTGCAGCATTCTGAATGTAACAACAGCGCAGCACCCTGAATGTAACAACAGTGCAGCACCCTGAATGTAACAACAGTGCAGCATTCTGAATGTAACAACAGTGCAGCACCCTGAATGTAACAACAGCGCAGCGCCCTGAATGTAACAACAGTGCAGCACCCTGAATGTAACAACAGTGCAGTGCCTTGAATGTAACAACAGTGCAGTGCCCTGAATGTAACAACAGTGCAGCATTCTGAATGTAACAACAGTGCAGTGCCCTGAATGTAACAACAGTGCAGTGCCCTGAATGTAACAACAGTGCAGCATTCTGAATGTAACAACAGTGCAGTGCCCTGAATGTAACAACAGTGCAGTGCCCTGAATGTAACAACAGTGCAGCATTCTGAATGTAACAACAGTGCAGCACCCTGAATGTAACAACAGTGCAGCACCCTGAATGTAACAACAGTGCAGCATTCTGAATGTAACAACAGTGCAGCACCCTGAATGTAACAACAGTGCAGCACCCTGAATGTAACAACAGTGCAGCATTCTGAATGTAACAACAGTGCAGCACCCTGAATGTAACAACAGTGCAGCACCCTGAATGTAACAACAGTGCAGCATTCTGAATGTAACAACAGTGCAGCACCTTGAATGTAACAACAGTGCAGCACCCTGAATGTAACAACAGCGCAGCACCCTGAATGTAACAACAGCGCAGCATTCTGAATGTAACAACAGTGCAGTGCCCTGAATGTAACAACAGCGCAGTGCCCTGAATGTAACAACAGCGCAGCACCCTGAATGTAACAACAGCGCAGCATTCTGAATGTAACAACAGTGCAGTGCCCTGAATGTAACAACAGCGCAGTGCCCTGAATGTAACAACAGCGCAGTGCCCTGAATGTAACAACAGCGCAGTGCCCTGAATGTAACAACAGCGCAGTGCCCTGAATGTAACAACAGCGCAGTGCCCTGAATGTAACAACAGTGCAGTGCCCTGAATGTAACAACAGCGCAGTGCCCTGAATGTAACAACAGTGCAGCATTCTGAATGTAACAACAGCGCAGTGCCCTGAATGTAACAACAGCGCAGTGCCCTGAATGTAACAACAGCGCAGCGCCCTGAATGTAACAACAGCGCAGTGCCCTGAATGTAACAACAGCGCAGTGCCCTGAATGTAACAACAGCGCAGCGCCCTGAATGTAACAACAGCGCAGTGCCCTGAATGTAACAACAGTGCAGCACCCTGAATGTAACAACAGCGCAGTGCCCTGAATGTAACAACAGTGCAGCACCCTGAATGTAACAACAGTGCAGCACCCTGAATGTAACAACAGCGCAGCGCCCTGAATGTAACAACAGTGCAGCACCCTGAATGTAACAACAGTGCAGCACCCTGAATGTAACAACAGCGCAGTGCCCTGAATGTAACAACAGTGCAGCACCCTGAATGTAACAACAGCGCAGCGCCCTGAATGTAACAACAGTGCAGCACCCTGAATGTAACAACAGTGCAGCATTCTGAATGTAACAACAGCGCAGCACCCTGAATGTAACAACAGTGCAGCACCCTGAATGTAACAACAGTGCAGCATTCTGAATGTAACAACAGTGCAGCACCCTGAATGTAACAACAGTGCAGCGCCCTGAATGTAACAACAGTGCAGCATTCTGAATGTAACAACAGCGCAGCACCCTGAATGTAACAACAGTGCAGCATTCTGAATGTAACAACAGCGCAGCACCCTGAATGTAACAACAGTGCAGCACCCTGAATGTAACAACAGTGCAGCATTCTGAATGTAACAACAGTGCAGCACCCTGAATGTAACAACAGCGCAGCGCCCTGAATGTAACAACAGTGCAGCACCCTGAATGTAACAACAGTGCAGCATTCTGAATGTAACAACAGCGCAGCACCCTGAATGTAACAACAGTGCAGCACCCTGAATGTAACAACAGTGCAGCATTCTGAATGTAACAACAGTGCAGCACCCTGAATGTAACAACAGCGCAGCGCCCTGAATGTAACAACAGTGCAGCATTCTGAATGTAACAACAGTGCAGCACCCTGAATGTAACAACAGTGCAGCATTCTGAATGTAACAACAGTGCAGCACCCTGAATGTAACAACAGTGCAGCATTCTGAATGTAACAACAGCGCAGCGCCCTGAATGTATCAACAGTGCAGCATTCTGAATGTAACAACAGTGCTGCACCCTGAATGTAACAACAGTGCAGCACCCTGAATGTAACAACAGCGCAGTGCCCTGAATGTAACAACAGTGCAGCACCCTGAATGTAACAACAGCGCAGCACCCTGAATGTAACAACAGCACAGTGCCCTGAATGTAACAACAGTGCAGCACCCTGAATGTAACAACAGCGCAGTGCCCTGAATGTAACAACAGCGCAGCACCCTGAATGTAACAACAGCGCAGTGCCCTGAATGTAACAACAGTGCAGCACCCTGAATGTAACAACAGCACAGTGCCCTGAATGTAACAACAGTGCAGCACCCTGAATGTAACAACAGCGCAGCGCCCTGAATGTAACAACAGTGCAGCACCCTGAATGTAACAACAGCACAGTGCCCTGAATGTAACAACAGTGCAGCACCCTGAATGTAACAACAGCGCAGCGCCCTGAATGTAACAACAGTGCAGCACCCTGAATGTAACAACAGTGCAGCACCCTGAATGTAACAACAGCGCAGTGCCCTGAATGTAACAACAGTGCAGCATTCTGAATGTAACAACAGCGCAGCACCCTGAATGTAACAACAGTGCAGCACCCTGAATGTAACAACAGTGCAGCACCCTGAATGTAACAACAGTGCAGCACCCTGAATGTAACAACAGCGCAGCATTCTGAATGTAACAACAGCGCAGCACCCTGAATGTAACAACAGCGCAGTGCCCTGAATGTAACAACAGCGCAGCGCCCTGAATGTAACAACAGCGCAGCGCCCTGAATGTAACAACAGCGCAGCACCCTGAATGTAACAACAGTGCAGCACCCTGAATGTAACAACAGTGCAGCATTCTGAATGTAACAACAGCGCAGCACCCTGAATGTAACAACAGCACAGTGCCCTGAATGTAACAACAGTGCAGCACCCTGAATGTAACAACAGCGCAGTGCCCTGAATGTAACAACAGTGCAGCACCCTGAATGTAACAACAGCGCAGTGCCCTGAATGTAACAACAGCGCAGTGCCCTGAATGTAACAACAGCGCAGCATTCTGAATGTAACAACAGTGCAGCATTCTGAATGTAACAACAGTGCAGCACCCTGAATGTAACAACAGTGCAGCACCCTGAATGTAACAACAGCACAGCACCCTGAATGTAACAACAGCACAGTGCCCTGAATGTAACAACAGTGCAGCACCCTGAATGTAACAACAGCGCAGTGCCCTGAATGTAACAACAGCGCAGTGCCCTGAATGTAACAACAGCGCAGTGCCCTGAATGTAACCACAGCACAGCACCCTGAATGTAACAACAGCGCAGTGCCCTGAATGTAACAACAGCGCAGTGCCCTGAATGTAACAACAGTGCAGCATTCTGAATGTAACAACAGTGCAGTGCCCTGAATGTAACAACAGTGCAGCACCCTGAATGTAACAACAGCGCAGTGCCCTGAATGTAACAACAGCGCAGTGCCCTGAATGTAACAACAGTGCAGCATTCTGAATGTAACAACAGTGCAGTGCCCTGAATGTAACAACAGTGCAGCACCCTGAATGTAACAACAGTGCAGCACCCTGAATGTAACAACAGTGCAGCACCCTGAATGTAACAACAGCACAGCACCCTGAATGTAACAACAGCGCAGTGCCCTGAATGTAACAACAGCGCAGTGCCCTGAATGTAACAACAGTGCAGTGCCCTGAATGTAACAACAGTGCAGTGCCCTGAATGTAACAACAGTGCAGTGCCCTGAATGTAACAACAGCGCAGTGCCCTGAATGTAACAACAGTGCAGCACCCTGAATGTAACAACAGCGCAGTGCCCTGAATGTAACAACAGTGCAGTGCCCTGAATGTAACAACAGCACAGCACCCTGAATGTAACAACAGCGCAGTGCCCTGAATGTAACAACAGCGCAGTGCCCTGAATGTAACAACAGTGCAGCACCCTGAATGTAACAACAGCGCAGTGCCCTGAATGTAACAACAGTGCAGTGCCCTGAATGTAACAACAGTGCAGCACCCTGAATGTAACAACAGCGCAGTGCCCTGAATGTAACAACAGTGCAGTGCCCTGAATGTAACAACAGTGCAGCACCCTGAATGTAACAACAGCACAGCACCCTGAATGTAACAACAGCGCAGTGCCCTGAATGTAACAACAGTGCAGTGCCCTGAATGTAACAACAGTGCAGTGCCCTGAATGTAACAACAGCGCAGCACCCTGAATGTAACAACAGCGCAGTGCCCTGAATGTAACAACAGCACAGTGCCCTGAATGTAACAACAGCACAGTGCCCTGAATGTAACAACAGCGCAGTGCCCTGAATGTAACAACAGTGCAGCACCCTGAATGTAACAACAGCGCAGTGCCCTGAATGTAACAACAGTGCAGCATTCTGAATGTAACAACAGCGCAGTGCCCTGAATGTAACAACAGCGCAGTGCCCTGAATGTAACAACAGTGCAGCACCCTGAATGTAACAACAGCGCAGCACCCTGAATGTAACAACAGCGCAGTGCCCTGAATGTAACAACAGTGCAGCATTCTGAATGTAACAACAGTGCAGTGCCCTGAATGTAACAACAGTGCAGTGCCCTGAATGTAACAACAGTGCAGCACCCTGAATGTAACAACAGTGCAGTGCCCTGAATGTAACAACAGCACAGTGCCCTGAATGTAACAACAGCGCAGCACCCTGAATGTAACAACAGCGCAGTGCCCTGAATGTAACAACAGTGCAGCATTCTGAATGTAACAACAGCACAGTGCCCTGAATGTAACAACAGCACAGCACCCTGAATGTAACAACAGCACAGCACCCTGAATGTAACAACAGCGCAGTGCCCTGAATGTAACAACAGCGCAGTGCCCTGAATGTAACAACAGCACAGCACCCTGAATGTAACAACAGCGCAGTGCCCTGAATGTAACAACAGTGCAGCACCCTGAATGTAACAACAGCACAGTGCCCTGAATGTAACAACAGCACAGCACCCTGAATGTAACAACAGCACAGTGCCCTGAATGTAACAACAGCACAGCACCCTGAATGTAACAACAGCGCAGTGCCCTGAATGTAACAACAGTGCAGCACCCTGAATGTAACAACAGCACAGTGCCCTGAATGTAACAACAGCACAGCACCCTGAATGTAACAACAGCGCAGTGCCCTGAATGTAACAACAGTGCAGCACCCTGAATGTAACAACAGCACAGTGCCCTGAATGTAACAACAGCACAGCACCCTGAATGTAACAACAGCACAGCACCCTGAATGTAACAACAGTGCAGTGCCCTGAATGTAACAACAGCACAGCACCCTGAATGTAACAACAGCACAGCACCCTGAATGTAACAACAGTGCAGTGCCCTGAATGTAACAACAGCACAGCACCCTGAATGTAACAACAGCACAGCACCCTGAATGTAACAACAGTGCAGTGCCCTGAATGTAACAACAGTGCAGTGCCCTGAATGTAACAACAGCGCAGCACCCTGAATGTAACAACAGCACAGCACCCTGAATGTAACAACAGCACAGCACCCTGAATGTAACAACAGCGCAGCACCCAGAATGTAACAACAGCACAGCACCCTGAATGTAACAACAGCACAGCACCCTGAATGTAACAACAGCGCAGCACCCTGAATGTAACAACAGCGCAGTGCCCTGAATGTAACAACAGCACAGTGCCCTGAATGTAACAACAGTGCAGCACCCTGAATGTAACAACAGTGCAGTGCCCTGAATGTAACAACAGTGCAGTGCCCTGAATGTAACAACAGCACAGCACCCTGAATGTAACAACAGCACAGCACCCTGAATGTAACAACAGCGCAGCACCCTGAATGTAACAACAGCGCAGTGCCCTGAATGTAACAACAGCACAGTGCCCTGAATGTAACAACAGTGCAGCACCCTGAATGTAACAACAGTGCAGTGCCCTGAATGTAACAACAGCGCAGTGCCCTGAATGTAACAACAGTGCAGCACCCTGAATGTAACAACAGTGCAGCACCCTGAATGTAACAACAGCGCAGTGCCCTGAATGTAACAACAGCACAGTGCCCTGAATGTAACAACAGTGCAGTGCCCTGAATGTAACAACAGCACAGTGCCCTGAATGTAACAACAGTGCAGCACCCTGAATGTAACAACAGCGCAGTGCCCTGAATGTAACAACAGCACAGTGCCCTGAATGTAACAACAGTGCAGTGCCCTGAATGTAACAACAGCACAGTGCCCTGAATGTAACAACAGCGCAGCACCCTGAATGTAACAACAGCGCAGTGCCCTGAATGTAACAACAGTGCAGTGCCCTGAATGTAACAACAGCGCAGCACCCTGAATGTAACAACAGCACAGCACCCTGAATGTAACAACAGCGCAGCACCCTGAATGTAACAACAGCGCAGTGCCCTGAATGTAACAACAGCACAGTGCCCTGAATGTAACAACAGCGCAGCACCCTGAATGTAACAACAGCGCAGTGCCCTGAATGTAACAACAGCACAGTGCCCTGAATGTAACAACAGCGCAGCACCCTGAATGTAACAACAGCGCAGTGCCCTGAATGTAACAACAGTGCAGTGCCCTGAATGTAACAACAGTGCAGTGCCCTGAATGTAACAACAGCGCAGTGCCCTGAATGTAACAACAGCGCAGTGCCCTGAATGTAACAACAGCGCAGTGCCCTGAATGTAACAACAGCGCAGTGCCCTGAATGTAACAACAGTGCAGTGCCCTGAATGTAACAACAGTGCAGCACCCTGAATGTAACAACAGCGCAGTGCCCTGAATGTAACAACAGTGCAGCACCCTGAATGTAACAACAGCGCAGTGCCCTGAATGTAACAACAGTGCAGTGCCCTGAATGTAACAACAGTGCAGCGCCCTGAATGTAACAACAGCGCAGTGCCCTGAATGTAACAACAGTGCAGCATTCTGAATGTAACAACAGTGCAGCACCCTGAATGTAACAACAGTGCAGCATTCTGAATGTAACAACAGTGCAGCACCCTGAATGTAACAACAGTGCAGCACCCTGAATGTAACAACAGCGCAGCGCCCTGAATGTAACAACAGCGCAGTGCCCTGAATGTAACAACAGTGCAGCATTCTGAATGTAACAACAGTGCAGCACCCTGAATGTAACAACAGTGCAGCATTCTGAATGTAACAACAGTGCAGCATTCTGAATGTAACAACAGTGCAGTGCCCTGAATGTAACAACAGTGCAGCATTCTGAATGTAACAACAGCGCAGCGCCCTGAATGTAACAACAGTGCAGCATTCTGAATGTAACAACAGCGCAGCGCCCTGAATGTAACAACAGTGCAGCATTCTGAATGTAACAACAGTGCAGCATTCTGAATGTAACAACAGCGCAGCGCCCTGAATGTAACAACAGTGCAGCATTCTGAATGTAACAACAGTGCAGCACCCTGAATGTAACAACAGTGCAGCACCCTGAATGTTGCAGCACTTACAGGGCAACATGAGTGAATAATGGATCATTCAGCATCCAGGGAACTGCTCCCCACGATGAGGGAAGAAATTTGTGGAAAGATTAAAGGTCAATCTTCTTCTTTTGATATTTGGGTTACAGAAAGCAATTCCTTTCCTTGACAAGTGACTCGTCAAACATTTTTCAAACTACAACCGCACATTGATGCAACTTCTGGATGTCACCAACTCTGATGTTGAAAATAAGGCTTAAAAGCATCTGGTTGCAGTTAAATTGTAACTGCCAGATATCAGTTTCGGTCTAATTCTTGTTGCTTCCGAGAGTTACATTTTTCATAAATGTAATAAACATTGTTCCCTGCTGTGCAATTACTGTTCATAATCCCCATGGGTCTCTTCACTTGAATGTTAGACACTAAAACCACATCTTGAGTTCCTCTTCAAGCTGTTCCAGTTACTGTCATATCTGCTCCAATGATTAAAGATAATGCTTGATTTATACAAAAGGTAAAATTTTGCATGCAATTTTACAGAAATTACAAACTTCTCCCTGTAATGGTCCATATACTTGCTGAAGGGCTGCAATAATATTCCTTCAATCTATTTCCAATTGCCGAGCAGAGAGAGTTGTGAAACTGTCGGAGAAAAATGAATGAGATGCAAGAGTGGCATGGCGGTACAGTGATTAGCACCGCTGCCTCACAGCGCCGGGGACCCGGGTTCGATTCCAGCCTCGGATCACTGTCTGTGTGGAGTTTGCACATTCTCCCCGTGTCTGCGTGGGTTTCCTCCGGGTGCTCCGGTTTCCTCCCACAGTCCAAAGGTGTGCGGGTTAGGTTGATCAGCCATGCTAAAAAATTGACTCTTGTGAGAGGGGAATAGCAGGCTAACTATGTGGGGTTACGGGAATAGGGCCTGGGTGGGATTGTGGTCAGTGCAGTCTCGATGGGCTAAATGGCCTCATTCTGTACTGCAGCAATTCTATGATTTCACTCATAACATTGGAACTGGTGGATGCGAATCTGAGTTTCTCAAACAAGTGCGAAGGTCCAGCATTGTTGCATCATTTTTCTAACAATCTGTATTTAAAATTGGTTGAATTCAGCATTATCTTTCTTTGGGTTCAATTTGAACAGTAACCAGTATAAAATGGTATGGCACGGTGGCACAGTGGTTAGCACTGCTGCCTCACAGTGCCAGGGACCAGGCTTTAATTCCAGCCTTGGGTCACTGTCCGTGTGGAGTGTGCACATTCTCCCCGTGTCTGCGTGGGTTTCCTCCGGGTGCTCCAGGTTCCTCCCACAAAGATGTGCAGGTTCGGTGGATTGCTGAATTGATCTTTAATGTCCCAAAATGTGTAGGTCCGGGAGGATTAGCGGGGTAAATACGTGGGGTTACAGGATAAGGGCCTGGGTGGGATGCTCCGTCAGAGAGCCGGTGCAGGCTTGATGGGCCGAATGGCCTGCTTCTCCACTGTCGGGTTTCTACGATTCTTCTCTGGACATTCGCTGTAAAGTTTGACATTCTTACCTCTTCTATCGTGCGTGGCTGGAGATTAGTGAGACATTTGTTTGAGCCGTTCTAATTACAACCACAAACTGGTAAGCATTGTCGCGAGTCTGGAGATTCCTGGCACGGTTACAAAGGATCAGCATGACGTTTCGTTAACCAAAATTAATCTGAAGACCATAGGAGGAACATTGAATTATATTTTAGATTTTCATTTCAAACACAATGTTTGGTCTCATGGTCCATTCGATTCGCTCTACCCACAATAACGGTTTAACAAACATACCCGAATCTGATTAGCATCAAATAGGAGCTGGCAAATCAAATTCTAATGATTAACAATTAACAGAAGAAAGGCGACCAAAAGAAACAACTAAGTCTTCGGAACAACCCTTATTTTTCCCAGGAACATCAACATTTCATAGAATCCCTACGGTGCGGAAGGAGGCCATTCAGCCCATCGAGTCTGCAGTGATCACAATCCCACCCAGACTCTGTCCCCATAACCCCACATAATAACCCTGCTAATCTCCCTGACACTAAGGGCCCGATTTTACCATTGCGTTGCACCCATTTTCGGGCGCGAAAACGTGGTAAAGTCGGGTGAGAGGCCATTAACGCGATCCGCGTCCGCGCAGATTGCCACTTTACAGAAACCCGGGAATGGCGGCGATCCGCTTCGTGCCCAAAATGGGCGCAACAACGATTTAAATACATTTGCATGTATTTAAATTGAATTAATGAACTGCCCGCCCAACTTTATCAGCATTTCCCCCTTTACCACCGCGTTTGCCGATCCAGAACCGCGCCGTAATGGACCTGCTGAATAAAAGTCTGATTCGGGCGCTCCAGCCTCTGAAGGGCGCGTTCCGAGCTTCCAACGGCTCCCTGACTCAGATCAGTGGTGGGGGGGAGGGGGGAGGCGGGTCAGATCATTCTCTGGTTGGGGGGGGGGGGCGAGGGGAGTGAGGCCAGATCGTTGTCTGGTTGGCAGAGGGGGGTGGGGGAGGAGGAGGCGGGTCAGATGTTCCTCTGGAGGGGGGTGGGTAGTGAGGCCAGATCATTCTCTGGGGGGAAGGGGAGTGAGGCCAGACCATTCTCTGGGAGTGGGTGGGAGTGAGGCTAGATCGTTGTCGGGGGGGGGTGGAGGCCCGATCGCTCACTGGTGGGGGGGGGGCAGATGGACCTCTGGTGGAGGGCACAGATGGATCTCTGGTGGGGTGGGCAGGGGGATCCGCTGCCACTCTGCGGGTGATCGGTGGGGAAGGGGGGCAGAAGTGGCGATCGGTCTGAGTAGTGGGTGTGGTGGATAAGTGGGACAGTGATGTGTGTGGGTAGTGGGGGGGGGGTGGATAAGGGGGACAGTGATGTGTGTGGGCAGTGGGGGGTGTGGATAAGGGGGACAGTGATGTGTGTGGGTAGTGGGGGGGTGGATGAGGGGGACAGTGATGTGTGTGGGTAGTGGGGGGGGTGGATAAGGGGGACAGTGATGTGTGTGGGGGCCATCGCTCCCGCTTGTCACTCCCGGGCCGCTCTCTCCGCTCTCTGCGGCTCGGGAGCGATCTGACACGGGCGCGCTTTTTCAAATTCTTTTCCAACTGCGCATGTGCAGTTCTGAGATCCGATTGTTTCGGCCGTGCTAAGCCCCGCCCACAACACGATTGGGACTGGAGATGGCTGAGTGCGAATGGGGGTGCCTGACAGCAGATTTCTAAGTCGGATCTGCATTACGCCCAGATTCAGCACTTGGAATGAAAATGGTAAAATCAGGCCCTAAGGGTCGATTTAGCATTGCCAATCAACCTAACCCGCACATCTCTGGGCTGTGGGAGGAAACCAGAACACCCGGAGGAAACCCATGCAGACACGGGGAGAATGTGCAAACTCCACACAGACAGTGACCCGTGTCTGGAATTGAACCCGGGTCCCTGACGCTGTGAGGCAGCAGTGCTAACCACTGTGCCACCGTGCTGCCCTAAATGGATTGGCCGTGAACAGAATGGACAGAAAATCTAGGCAATAATTTTAGAATTTTTTACCGGGGCGGCACGGTGGCACTGCTGCCTCACAGCGCCAGGGACCCGGGTTCGATTCCCGGCTTGAGTCACTGTCTGTGCGGAGTCTGCACATTCTCCCTGTGTCTGCGTGGGTTTCCTCCGGATGCTCCAGTTTCCTCCCATAGTCCAAAAGAGGTGCTGGTTAAGGTGCATTGGCCGTGCTAAATTCTCCCTCAATGTATTCGAACAGGCGCCGGAGGGTGGCGGCTAGGGAAATTTCACAGTAACTACATTGCAGTGTTAATGTAAGCCTTATTTGTGACACTAATAAATAAACTTTACTTCACTTTACAAAACAGGGAGATTATGCCAAGCACTGTGTATATTTTCTAACACACCGCTGCTAAATATCAGCCCCTTTCACCACATTCCCCAATCCTTTTCTTTATCCAGATTAGCATCTAATTCTCTCCTGACCTCATTTATTAGGGTTAATGTTGCAAAGCCATGGTGGAGCCTCACTAGATGATGGATCAGTAACACTGTGGCTCAGTGATTAACTGGAGTCCGCATGGGACAGATCCTCCCATTAGAGAGAGAAAACTGCAGCTTTGACCTACATGTTTGTCCAGCAAGGTTCCACTTCAATGATTGCTGTTATTTACGGGTTTTTTTGTATCTTTCCCTTGTTAAGGTCACCTCGGTTATCATTCTTTCTTGCATCTGAATGCTTCACCATAGTTTGTTGGAACCCACCTGAGCGACACCCCCCTCCCCCCCCCCCCTTCAGAGTGACAGGATGAAATTAAACTGATCTTAAAACCACCTTCTTCTCCAAAGAAGGGAAAGTTTATTTGCATTTGCTCTTTCCCCAGAGGTCGGACTTTTCCAATCTCAGTGGATTGAGTGGAAAAGTGGTGAAGGAGAATGGTGGTGTTTTGTGCGCAAATGTCTCTGAATGATGGGGATGGCTAGAGGGGGGAGGGAAAATCGCTTAATCTTTCCTTCTTAGCTGCCGAAAGATAGATTTTCTTCCAGCGAGGGCTCGATGCCTGTGTTGGGAAACACCGCGCAGGAAGGTGATTCAGTGACCAACAAGCTATTAATTCTAGCCTCGTATATCTTCCGGCCCGTGTTCTGTGTTCGCCAATAATAGAACTAAATTAAGGGAGAATAGCGCGCTCTCGATCCATCAGAATCTCTGAATGTCACAGCCACCTGAATCTGGATCATTATATATATTTTCCTGTTGGATTTGTACATTTCTCAAGCTTTGTCCTTGGAAACATTTGCACTGTTTACTGCTCTGCAACAACAACTTACATTTATATGGTGCCACGAACATAATGAAACATCCCAAGGCCCTTCACGGGAGGGTTAGGAAACAAAGCCCGACACTGAACAACACAGAGAGGTGAGGTCAGCGACCAAAGTCTCAGTCAAGGGTTTATAGAGTCATAGAGGTTTACAGCATGGAAACAGGCCCTTCGGCCCAACTTGTCCATGCCGCCCTTCTTTTTTAAACCCCTAAGCTAATCCCAATTGCCCACATTTGGCCCATATCCCTCTATACCCATCGTACCCATGTAACTGTCTAAACGCTTTTTAAAAGACAAAATTGTACCCGCCTCTACTACTACCTCTGGCAACTTGTTCCAGACACTCACCACCCTCTGTGTGAAAAAATTGCCCCTCTGGACACTTTTGTATCCCTCCCCTCTCACCTTAAACCTATGCCCTCTAGTTTTAGACTCCCCTACATTTGGGAAAAGATATTGACTATCTAGCTGATCTGTGCCCTTCATTATTTTATAGATCTCTGTAAGATCATCCCTCAGCCTCCTACGCTCCAGAGAAAAAAGTCCCAGGTCTATCCAGCCTTTCCTTATAACTCAAACCATCAAGTCCCGATAGCATCCTAGTAAATCTTTTTTGCACTGTTTCATGTTAAATAATATCCTTTCTATAAGAGGGTGACCAGAACTGTACACAGTATTCCAAGTGTGGCCTTACCAATGTCTTGTACAACTTCAACAAGACATCCCAACTCCTGTTTTCAATGTTCTGACCAAAATGTTCTGACCAAATCTAGCAAAATGCATCACCTCGCATTTATCTAAATTAAACTCCATCTGCCATTCGTCAGCCCACTGGCCCAATTGAGCAAGATCCCATTGCAATCTGAGATAACCTTCTTCACTGTCCCCCATGCCACCAATCTTGGTGTAATCTGCAAACTTACTAACCATGCCTCCTATATTCTCATCCAAATCATTAAGATAAATGACAAATAACAGTGGACCCAGCACCAATCCCTGAGGCACACCGCTGGTCACAGGTCTCCAGTTTGAAAAACATCCCTCTATAACCACCCTCTGACTTCTGTCATCAAGAAGTCTCACAACACCAGGTTAAAGTCCAACAGGTGTATTTGGTAGCAAAAGCCACTAGCTTTCGGAGCGCTGCTCCTTCGTCAGGTGAGTGGGAGTTTTGTTCACAAACAGGGCACAAAGACACAAACTCAATTCACAAAATAATGGTTGGAATGCGAGTCTTTACAGGTAATCAAGTCTCGACTCATCGATCGACAGTTCCGATGCGCCACAGCGAAAAACCACACCAACTGATGAGAAAGGTTAGTTGTCCCCTCTTCATTCATTCATCCTGATTGGTGTAAACTCTCACACTTCGCTGCAGCTAGGGATGGAATCTTGTTGCGGTATCGAGGGGCTCACCAGCCTGCTGGAGACCCAGCGAGGATCCCCTGCTGCCTCTTTTCTAGATTACAGTGCTCGGGCAGTGTCGTGCTTGTAGACACCCTGTTAATCTACTCCCCCAGGTCCTCTCCCCTGCCCTATCCCCATAACCCCACAATTTACCATGGCAGCCAATCTCGAACCACGAGCTGTCCAGATGGTGGAGAAGGCAGTGTTGGGCCTTCCCCTGGAATAAAGACCCTGGGCAGAATTTTCCCATCCTGCCCGCCATGGGAATCACAGCGGGCGGGGGGGGGGGCGGACCTTGCAAAGGTCCGTTGACCTCAGATGGGATTTTCCGGTCTTTTGGCGAGTGCGGCTGGAAAATCCCGCCTGGTGGAAACCATGCTTCCCAAGAGTTGGCAGCCAATCTGAGGCCAGCAGCTCTCGTACTCAGCAGCGCCACTGGGGTGGCTCTGGCTACTGCTGGAAGGACAGGCACAGGGGTCCCAGGCTTGTGGAATGGCCCAGGCCACAGGTAAGTAATGGGGGTTTTGGGGGGGTTAGTGGGGTGGTGTTTATGGAGAAAGGCATGTACAAGGGTCTAGCCCCTGATCAGGGTATTGAGTGCCTTTGATCAAGAGACACCCCACCCCCTGTAGGAGCTGATTATGGCCTCGTGGTATAATCTATTATAGGCTATTAATTCAGAAACTCAGCTAATGTTCTGGGGACCCGGGTTCGAATCCCACCACGGCAGATGGTGGAATTTGAATTCAATAAAATAAAATACCTGGAATTTAGAATCTACTGATGACCATGAAACCATTGTCGATTGTCGGAAAAACCCATCTGGTTCACTAATGTCCTTTAGGGAAGGAAATCTGCCGTCCTTACCCTGGTCTGGCCTACATGTGATTCCAGAGCCACAGCAATGTGGTTGACTCTCAACTGCCCTCGGGCAACTAGGGATGGGCAATAAATGCTGGCCAGCCAGCAACGCCCATGTCCCACAAAAAGAGTTTCCTCAAAAAGCAGGAGTGGCAGATATCCGTTTCTCCTGCCTGGTCAGGAAGCATTGTGTGAACTATCGAGAGGTAAAATCAGAAACAAACCTTCCCTAATTTATTGAATGGGTCAGGCAGGTTCTGGTGCTGCCGGAATGTCTTCATTGTGTCATTCTTGGGCCGCCCTCCAAAGACAAAAATCCATCCTGAAATCTTCAACTGAAAAGAATGTCTTCCTTCTCTCTTGTGTTTGGGTTCGTGTGAGGAGGTAAAGTGTTAACTGAGAGAAAGTTCTTAATCTTCTTCTGTTAGATTGACAGCAATATCTCAGTGGCCATGTTATGCTGGTTAAGATGTCACTCTGAATTTATTTACAATAAAGATAATACAGAAGAGGAAAGACTTGGTAAAATAATAAACATTGTTTCTAGAAATGAATAGAATTTTGTTTTTATTCTTTCATGGCTGGCCAGCATTTATTGCCCATTCCTACTTGCCCTAGAGAAGGTGATGATGAGCTGTCTTCTTGAAGGTTTACCAGGCTGATTCTGGGGATGGCTGGACTGATGTATGAGGAGAGTTTGACGAGGTTAGGATTGTTTTTGCTGGAGTTCAGATGATTGAGGGAGGGTTATTATGGAAACTTATAAAATTCTAACTGGATTAGACAGGGTAGATGCAGGGAGGATGTTCCCGAGGGAGGGGGGTGGTGGGGGGGGGGGGTTGGTTGGGGCGGTCACAGTCTTAGGATACAGTGTAGACCATTTAGGACAGAGATGAGGAGACATTTCTTGCAGTCCCTCTGGTGTCTGTGCTGTTAGGAAGCAAATTCCAGGATTTTGACCCAGCGATAATGAAGGAATGCCAATACATTTCCATGGATGATGTTTCATAGAATCCTACAATGCAGAAGGAGGCCATTCAGCCCATCGAGCCTGCACCGACAACAATCCCACCCAGGCCCTAGCCCCATGACTTCATGCATTTACCCTAGCTAGTCCCTCTAACACTAAGAGGCAATTTAACATGGCCAATCCACCTAACCTGCACAGCTTTGGACTGTGGGAGGAAACCAGAGCACCCGGAGGAAACCCACGCAGACACGGGGAAAACGTGTAGACTCCACATAAAGAGCGACCCAAGGCCGGAATTGAAGCCAAGTTCCTGGAGCTGTGAGGCAGCAGTGATTTCCTCTTGTTATGTGCAGTGGAGGAAGGATACCATTGGTGGAAGTGACTGTGAGGCATGGCTGCAGTATGCTGAGTGTGAGTCTGAGTGTTGACTGCTCCAATGGGTGTGGGGTCGGGGGTGGGGATGTGGGGATGTGGGGTGGGGGGGGGTGGAAGGGGAGCCTTCAGAGAGGAAGATGAATGAGGGGGAAGTGGGGGCATAGTGACCTGAAGAGTGCTTTTCCAGAGAAGACTGGGCATGTCAGAGTGTGGAACCTGACACCTGAAGTGGTTATGGAACTGGCCGTCAGTGTTAACTCTGGATTTTTCTCTCTCCGCAGGTGTGGCCAAACCTGCTGAGAATTTCCAGCGTTTTCCCCTCCTGTTTCACTCTGACCTCTCGACAAGTTTAAACCTTCCAGCAACAATCAACAAGCTATTATCACACGCTCCCATCTTTTCTTTCCCCGCAATCATTAACTCGCAAACCCTACTCCAGCAGAAATCATGATTTTGTTTAAATAGTGCATGTAATAACCCTACGGAGGCAAAAGTCCCGTCACCAAGTTACTTTATTTACACCATACATCTGTACACAGCCAGCTCTCCAGTTGCTCCCTGCTGAATGCAGGCTGGGAGTCTGACACACCTGCTTTAAATAGGGAGCGTGAGGCTCCCTGATTTAACCATCAATTAGGACACATCAGGCAGTTCATACTCTAGCAAGCCGACCTCATTAGCCTGGCTGAAGTCATCACAGTGCATTTGACAAGGAGCAGGAACTAACCTAAACAATGTGTTTCCTTATTGTTCAAACATTTCAACACAACGTCATTTGGACAGGTTCATCTTGAAGATTTATTGCTAATCCAGTTTAAAACTTCAACGTATCTACAGAGTATAAGGTTTGGATTACAGGAGCAGGGATATGTTGTTGCAATTATACAGGGCCTTGGTGAGATTTGCTATCCTCCAGTCTTCTGGCACTATTCCTGTAGACAATGACGACCTAAAGATCAAAGCCAAAGGCTCTGCAATCTCCTCCCTAGCCTCCCAGAGAATCCTGGGATAAATCCCATCCGGCCCAGGGGACTTATCTATTTTCACACTTTCCAGAATTGCTAACACCTCCTCCTTATTAACCTCAATCCTGTCTAGTCCAATAGCCTGTATCTCAGTATTCCCCTCAACAACATTGTCTTTTTCCTACGTGTTCGGGTATACCGAGGGAGAATTTACCATGGCCAATCCACCTAACCCACACATCTTTGGACTGTGGGAGGAAACCGGAGCACCCGGAGGAAATCCACGTAGATACGCGGAGAATGTGCAGACTCCGCACAGACAGTGACCCAAGCCGGGAATCAAATCCGGGCCCCAGGTGCTGTGAGGGAACAATGCTAACCACTGTGCCACCGTGAATCGAGGGATATGGACCAAGGGCAGGCAGGAGGGATTAGCTTAATTTGGCATCATGTTCGGCACAACATGAGGGGCCGAAGGGCCTGTTCCTGTGCTGTACTGTTCTATGTTCTATGACATTTTTAAAACCTCCTAAAACATTAACAGAAGGAACAAGAATTCTACATTTATAAAAGAGGTTGATTGGTAGTCATTAATAGTTATATCGATAAGGGAGGGCTTACACTGTTGCTCGAGGTAACTTGCTGTGGTGAGTTGGATGAGAATTTTTTGTGGTGAGTTCATGGAGGTCACGGAGAGGTTAAATGCGAGATGTCAGTTTTGTGAAGCTAATGGTAGGGCTGCAAAAATCAGTCAACAACTTGTGATGATTCACAATTCACAGGATGTAACTCTTTCTCAGAGCAAGTAGCCAGCTGATTGATGCATTAATAACACGTGAGTCCTTCAGACACCATTATGTTTTCAGAAGAATTCATCCCATTATCTCCACAGTTGGCGGGATCTCTGCTGTTCTTTAAATTCACACAAGCCCTTTTTTTTTAGTTTTAAGCTATCTCTCACTGCTCCTTAATATAATAGTTCATCAGTAAAACCATTTCTGCACTCCTCTGCAAGTCCTACTAAAGGGCACAATCTTAGGTTCATACGATGCCTCATAAATCTGGTTGCTAGGTTGCAGGAACATTGGCTGCTATTCGTGACAGTAAGACTGTAGAAAGTGATTCAGTTCAACAAAACTCCTTACATAAGGAATAGCATGAATCGAATTTCAGGATGCAATTCTGATCCAATGTGTAGGCATTGTTCAGAAGTTTCATTGACATGAGAGATGGATCACTGTTCACATCAATGTTACATCTGCTCTATCACTCTGCAGGAGCTTTAGTTATTGTCCATATCAATTCATACATTTATTACATGTAAATTTGATTACTTGGCAATAGAACTTTGAGTTCTTAGCATTGCTTGTCATGTTGCTGCAATATAATTTGATATTGAACCTGATGACATTGCCAACAAGAGATTAAATTGTTAGTTTGCTAATTGTGACTAAAATGAAATTATCACTTTGTATTACGGCTAAATTATACTGGCAATCTCATATTTCAAGTTGTACAATTGGGTCTGATCTGACGAAACCTCTCTGCTTTAATTTAATAAATGTCATCATTGAGTGCGAATTTGACAGAATAATAAAGAATTTGTTTTGGCTCTACTAAGTCAGGCAAAAATAATTTATCCATCTAATTCTTCGGATGTTCTTCTCCACGTGACAAAGAATAGTTCAGGTTGTCGAGGAGAAAAAATGAGAGAAAAAAACTCCTTCTGAAATATTTTGATTATGGTGTCTGCAGTCATGTGACTCCTTCTGGCCCCAGCTGCAATATGCTTGGGTTTCAATCTGTGCTTTCTCCATGGCTGTTCAGAACACACTGAGGATTTGAATGAGAGAAAACAGGTAAGGTTCTCTCTGAATGGAACAATTTCCTGTGTTGGGCAGTCTTAGAACAGATCCTGGTGTTGAAGCAGGTCTCTGTGAATAGAGCAGAGACTGTGTTACTGTGTGTTATACGCTTGGATAGGACAGAGGAACGAAGACAATAATAGTGAGCGATTTTGAATTGGAGAAGATCCATTGCTGCTGTTCTGGTGTTGATGTGGAGATGCTGGTGTTGGACTGGGATAAGCACAGTAAGAAGTCTCACAACACCAGGTTAGGATAAGTATGGCAAATTTTGGGAACCTTGGATAACGAGAGACATTGTGAGCCTAGTCAAAGAGAAAAAGGAAGCATTTGTCAAAGCTAGGAGGCTGGGAACACACGAAGCAAGTGTGGAATACAAGGAATACAAGGAAGACTTACCTGGATAGTCACATGAGCAGTCTGGGAATGGAGGGATACAAACGAATGGTCTAGTTGGACCAATGAGCGGCACAGGCTTGGAGGGCCGAAGGGCCTGTTTCCTGTGCTGAACTGTTCTTTGTTCTTTGTTTGTTCTTTGAAAGTAGAAAGAAACTGAAGCAAGGAGTAAGAAGAGCTAAAAGGGGTTATGCAAAAGCATTGGCCAGTAGGATTAAGGAAAATCCCAAGGCTTTTTACACATATATAAAGAGCAAGAGGGTAGCCAGGGAGAGGGTTGGCCCACTCAAGGACAAGGGAGGGAATCTATGCGTGGAGCCAGAGGAAATGGGTGAGGTATTAAATGAGTATTTTGCGTCAGTATTCACCAAAGAGAAGGACTTGGTGGATGATGAGTCTGGGAAAGAGTGTGTAGATAGTTTGACTCATGTTGAGATCAAAAAGGAGGCGGTATTGGGGTTCTTGAGAAACATTAAGGTAGACAAGTCCCCAGGGCCTGATGGGATATACCCCAGAATACTGAGAGAGGCAAGGGAGGAAATTGCTGGGGCCTTGAGAGAAATCTTTGTATCCTCACTGGCTACAGGGGAGGTACAGTAAGAAGTCTCACAACACCAGGTTAAAGTCCAACAGGTTTATTTGGTAGCAAATGCCATAAGCTTTCGGAGCGCTGCTCCTTCGTCAGATGGAGTTGCTATCTGTTCTCAAACAGTGCAAACAGACACAGAAATCAAATTACAGAATACTGATTAGAATGCAAATCTCTACAGCCAGCCAGGTCTTAAATGTACAGACAATGTGGGTGGAGGGAGCATTCAACACAGGTTAAAGAGATGTGTATTGTCTCCAGACAGAACAGCTAGTGAAATTCTGCAAGTCCAGGAGGCAAGCTGTGGGGGTTACTGATAATGTGACATAAATCCAACATCCCGGTTTAGGCTGTCCTCATGTGTGCGGAACTTGGCTATCAGTTTCTGCTCAGCGACTCTGCGCTGTTGTGTGTCGTGAAGGCCGCCTTGGAGAACGCTTACCTGAAGATCCAAGGCTGAATGCCCGTGACTGCTGAAGTGCTCCCCCACAGGAAGAGAACAGTCTTGCCTGGTGATTGTCGAGCGGTGTTCATTCAACCGTTGTCATAGCGTCTGCATGGTTTCCCCAATGTACCATGCCTCGGGACATCCTTTCTTGCAGCGTATCAGGTAGACAACGTTGGCTGAGTTGCAAGAGTGTGTACCGTGTACCTGGTGGATGGTGTTCTCATGTGAGATTATGGCATCTGTGTCGATGATCCGGCATGTCTTGCAGAGGTTGCTGTGGCAGGGTTGTGTGGTGTCGTGGTCACTGTTCTCCTGAAGGCTGGGTAGTTTGCTGCGGACAATGGTCTGTTTGAGGTTGTGCGGTTGTTTGAAGGCAAGAAGTGGGGGTGTGGGGATGGCCTTGGCAAGATGTCGTCTTCATCGATGACATGTTGAAGACTCCAGAGAAGATGTCGTAGCTTCTCCGCTCCGGGGAAGTACTGGACTACGAAGGATACTCTGTCCGCCGTGTTTGTCTTCTGAGGAAGTCGGTGCGGTTTTTCGCTGTGGCGCGTCAGAACTGCTGATCGATGAGTCGAGCGCCATATCCTGTTCTTATGAGGGCATCTTTCAGCGTCTGGAGGTGTCTGTTGCGATCCTCCTCATCCGAGCAGATCCTGTGTATACGGAGGGCTTGTCCGTAGGGGATGGCTTCTTTAACGTGTTTAGGGTGGAAGCTGGAGAAGTGGAGCATCGTGAGGTTATCCGTGGGCTTGCGGTACAGTGAAGTGCTGAGGTGACCGTCCTTGATGGAGATGCGTGTGTCCAAGAATGCAACCGATTCCGGAGAGTAGTCTATGGTGAGTCTGATGGTGGGATGGAACTTGTTGATGTCATCATAGAGTTGTTTCAGTGATTGTTCACCATGAGTCCAAAGGAAGAAAATGTCATCGATGTATCCAGTGTATAGCACCGGTTGAAGGTCCCGTGCGGTGAAGAGGTCTTGTTCGAACCCGTGCATGAAGATGTTGGCATATTGAGGTGCGAATTTTGTCCCCATGGCTGTTCCGTGTGTCTGGATGAAGAACTGGTTGTTGAAGGTGAAGATATTGTGGTCCAGGATGAAGCGGATGAGATGTAAAATTGCATCTGGAGACTGGCAGTTGACGGCATTGAGTACTGAGGCCGTTGCTGCAATGCCATCGTCGTGGGGCCCCCTGAGCCCACCAGATGACTTCCTAACCCACAGACCGCAATCAGCAAGGATAGGTAATGACACCTTCCCCTGCTGATTCGGCAAAGCAGGCAGCATAATCAGGGACCCCACGCACCTCGGGAATACTTTCTTCCACCTTCTTCCGTCGGGAAAAAGAACAAAAGTCTGAGATCACGAACCAACCGACACAAGAACAGCTTCTTCCCTGCTGCCATCAGACTTTTGAATGGACTTACCTCACACTAAGTTGATCTTTTGCTACACCCTGCCTGTGACTGTAACACCAAATCCTGCACCCTCTCCTTTCCTCCTCTATGAACGGTATGCTTTAGAACGCATGAAACAATACTTTTCACTGTGTCCCAATTCATGTATAATAAATCAAATCAAATCGAAACAAATCAAATCAAGGGGATGGAGCAGGAGGAGACTCGACAAATTCTGTGGCATTGGACCGTTGTGACCTGATTGAGAGAGGGTTCGTCTTGTTGATGTTAACCATATCCGGGGACCTCAAATCCAGTATGGATACTGGCGGAAGTGACTCCAAGGGTCTGAAGGATTGAGTGGGAAGTGGAGATCCCACATAGGGGGGCTGAGTTGGAAAAACTGAGAGATTGCACTTGGTTCCACATTTGTTCAGGCAGTAATGTGAAAGTTTGCAACTACATGAGGCGTATCTCTGTTGTACTGACTATTTAAAGTGAAATTTACTTTGCATATGTAATATCCTTTACCTGTTAATTAATGTTTGAGTTATGTTTAGTTCAGTTGCTTTGTTAGAGTGTAAGCTTTAAAAAGTGAAATCTTGTCTGGCCGTTTCCTTTCTGTTGGTGCGGTTTTGAAGACTTGTTCAGTCTCCATGGAGTTAGCAGATTTGGGACTGAGTTGAGGAGGAACGTCTTCACCCAAAGGGTTGTGAATCTGTGGAATTCCCTGCCCAGTGAAGCAGTTGAGGCTACCTCATTGAATGTTTTTAAGGCAAGGATAGATAAGTTTTTGAACAGCAAAGGAATTAAGGGTTATGGTCAGCGGGCGGGTAAGTGGAGCTGAGTCCACAAAAAGATCAGCCATGATCTTATTGAATGGTGGACCAGGCTTGAGGGGCCAAATGGCCTACTCCTGCTCCTAGTTCTCATGTTCTTATGAAAACACTATGAGTTCCTTATTGACTGTTAAGATAGGATGTGGTTAATCAAAGTGTTGGCGTAAACTCGAAATTAAAAGATACAAGATGGTTACCTGGCACAAAATGAACTCTGTGAAAAGACATTAAGATGTGCCGACTTCGGCACAGACATTGCGCAACGAGTTAAATCCTGTTAGTGTCTAATTACTACAAGAAATAAATCAGATCTTGAGGCCCAGATGATCACCTTAGCTTGAGATAAAGCAGAACCAAAACAATGAGTTTTGGTAACGAGATCAGCCGTTGATCGGGGGGCATAAATGTATAACGATGTGATAACTGCTAATGTCCGTACTTGTCCACTATTTGAAAATGTATAAAAGAAGCTCAGCAGAGTGCCCAATGCTTCTCCCAAAGCTTTGTCCAATAAACTGCATGTTGAATCTTTAAATCTGACTCCGAGTGGTGATTTCCCACAACAAAAGCAAGTGATATTTTGCAATGTGTCTCATTAAATGATCAACTGTAGTTAGCCCAGAAAAATGTCAAGCTTTGTAACACCTGCCAGACAACCTCTTGGCATCT